>NW_024426230.1:2476586-2478066 GCF_017311325.1 Ursus maritimus
GAGCGTCCAGGGTCAGGAAACGAGGATTTGTCACTCAGACCCTGTGTAGCATTAGAAGGAGCATTGCTCTATGTTTTTCTCTTTTAGGCCTGAACCCTGAGGGGTCTAGTTAGACCTGAGTGCATCCAGGTGGTCTCTACCACAGTGGGGCAGGGTCCTGGCAGGGCAGTAAGTCAGGGGGCCAAGGCTGGGCAAGGTGGCAGTTCCATGAGCAGGTAGCACGACATTTTATGTTGCTCTGAGTAATTCTTTTTAGCTTTTTTTTTCTTTCTTTTCTTTTCTCTTTTCTTTTCTTTCTTTCTTTCTTTCTTTCTTTCTTTCTTTCTTTCTTTCTTTCTTTCTTTCTCTCCCCCCCCTTTTTTAGAGAGAGAGTGAGAGCTGGTCTACAGGATACATGGGCGTGATTGGCGGGGGCGGGTGGATTGGGGTGGGACATGGGGCAGGAGGGGGAGGGGAAAGGGCAGAGGGAGAGAGAGAATCCCAGCAGAATCCATGCCCAGGGTGGGTTGCAGGGCTCTAACTCCGGACCCTGAGATCATGACCTGAGCCGAAAACCAGAGCCAGATGCCTAACAGACTAAGCCACCCAGGCGCCCCTCTTCCTTTTCTTTCTTTCTTCTTTTTTAAAAAAATATTTGTGTATTTATTTAAGTAATCTCTACACCCAACATGGGGCTCGAATTCACAACCACTGAGCCAGCCAGGTGCCCCTCCTTTTAGCCCCTTTTTAATGTCTCAGTTCCCTAGGGTTGCTTGTAACAAAACACCACAAACTAGGTGGCTTAAAATAATAGACATTTCTTCTCTCATAATTCAGGAGGCCAGAGGTCTGAAATCAAGTTGTTAGCAGAGTTGGTGCTTTCTGGAGGCTCTGTGGGAGAATCTGTTCTAGTCCTTCCTCCTAGCTTCTCATGGTTGTTGGCAATCTTTGGTGTTCCTTGGCTTGTAGAAACATCATTCCAATCTCTGCCTCTGTCAATTCTTCCCTGTGTCTCCTCTGTGTCTCTGTGTCCAAATTTCTCTTATAAAGACACCAGTCACTGAACTTAGGACCTACTCTAATCCAGTATGACTGTATCTTAGCTTGAATACATCTGCAAAGACCCTCCTTCCAGATAAGGTCACATTCAAAAGTACCAGAGGTTAGGGCAGGAATTTCTCTCTCTCTCTCTCTCTCTCTTTTTTTAAGATTTTATTTTTTTTTTATTTGACAGAGAGAGAGACAGCCAGCGAGAGAGGGAACACAAGCAGGGGGAGTGGGAGAGGAAGAAGCAGGCTCCCAGCAGAGAAGCCTGATGTGGGGCTCGATCCCAGAACGCGGGGATCACGCCCTGAGCTGAAGGCAGCCGCTTAACGACTGCGCCCCCCAGGCACCCCAGGAATTTCTCTCTTTTGGCGACACAATTCAATCTACCACACTGAATCTCATGTAAAGTTTTGTCAATCTTTCTGATCTCAGTTGTGTTATGGCAAGTTAAGCA
>NW_024426230.1:2478076-2482924 GCF_017311325.1 Ursus maritimus
CTTTCTTTCTTTCTTTCTTTCTTTCTTTCTTTCTTTCTTTCTTTCTTTCTCTCCCCCCCCTTTTTTAGAGAGAGAGTGAGAGCTGGTCTACAGGATACATGGGCGTGATTGGCGGGGGCGGGTGGATTGGGGTGGGACATGGGGCAGGAGGGGGAGGGGAAAGGGCAGAGGGAGAGAGAGAATCCCAGCAGAATCCATGCCCAGGGTGGGTTGCAGGGCTCTAACTCCGGACCCTGAGATCATGACCTGAGCCGAAAACCAGAGCCAGATGCCTAACAGACTAAGCCACCCAGGCGCCCCTCTTCCTTTTCTTTCTTTCTTCTTTTTTAAAAAAATATTTGTGTATTTATTTAAGTAATCTCTACACCCAACATGGGGCTCGAATTCACAACCACTGAGCCAGCCAGGTGCCCCTCCTTTTAGCCCCTTTTTAATGTCTCAGTTCCCTAGGGTTGCTTGTAACAAAACACCACAAACTAGGTGGCTTAAAATAATAGACATTTCTTCTCTCATAATTCAGGAGGCCAGAGGTCTGAAATCAAGTTGTTAGCAGAGTTGGTGCTTTCTGGAGGCTCTGTGGGAGAATCTGTTCTAGTCCTTCCTCCTAGCTTCTCATGGTTGTTGGCAATCTTTGGTGTTCCTTGGCTTGTAGAAACATCATTCCAATCTCTGCCTCTGTCAATTCTTCCCTGTGTCTCCTCTGTGTCTCTGTGTCCAAATTTCTCTTATAAAGACACCAGTCACTGAACTTAGGACCTACTCTAATCCAGTATGACTGTATCTTAGCTTGAATACATCTGCAAAGACCCTCCTTCCAGATAAGGTCACATTCAAAAGTACCAGAGGTTAGGGCAGGAATTTCTCTCTCTCTCTCTCTCTCTCTTTTTTTAAGATTTTATTTTTTTTTTATTTGACAGAGAGAGAGACAGCCAGCGAGAGAGGGAACACAAGCAGGGGGAGTGGGAGAGGAAGAAGCAGGCTCCCAGCAGAGAAGCCTGATGTGGGGCTCGATCCCAGAACGCGGGGATCACGCCCTGAGCTGAAGGCAGCCGCTTAACGACTGCGCCCCCCAGGCACCCCAGGAATTTCTCTCTTTTGGCGACACAATTCAATCTACCACACTGAATCTCATGTAAAGTTTTGTCAATCTTTCTGATCTCAGTTGTGTTATGGCAAGTTAAGCAAGGGCGTCCATGGTGGGACCCAAGCAGTGCAAGGGAGAGCAGTGTCTCTTGATGCTGGCTTGGTGGATGCAGCCGCGAGGCATGGGATTCCCAAATGAAAGGTGATTTTGAAGGAACTACTTGAAGTAGCGAAGAGTAGGAATTTTAAGGCCGACTCCCTCAATCCTCAGGAGATTCTCCTTTTCCTGCTGTTCTTGGACAATCTCCATTTTACTTGGGATGCTGGGAGATTGTAGATTTACTTACAACTACATTTCCAACCAGGAAAGGTAATGAGATGACCAAGGAGTAAACAGTTACATGAGAATGGACATTCTCAATGAGCATTTAGCATATTAAGAGCTTTGAAGATTCCTCCAGTAAATAAATCCCTTTAGCTGTATAATCCAATGTTTCCTAAATGTAGTTGGTCATGATGACGCCCTTTTATGTAGGACAGTGCACTATCAGTTATCTGTTCCTATAGAACATACCATCCCAGAAACTTGGTGGCTTAAAACAACAATAAAAAGTTATCTTTCGGGGCGCCTGGGTGGCACAGCCTAACTGAACCACCTCAAAAATGCATCCTCCGATTCCAACAAAGCCTTCAGATGACTGCAACCTCAGGAAAGCCTCCAAGCCAAAATTGCTTAGCCAAACCACTCCCAAATCTCTGATCCTTGGAAACTGTGAAAGATAACTTTTTTTAAAAAAAGATTTTATTTATTTATTCGACAGAGATAGAGACAGCCAGTGAGAGAGGGAACACAAGCAGGGGGAGTGGGAGAGGAAAAAGCAGGCTCATAGTGGAGGAGCCTGATGTGGGGCTCGATCCCACAACGCCAGGATCACTCCCTGAGCTGAAGGCAGACGCTCAACCGCTGTGCCACCCAGGCGCCCCAAACTCATGCTTATTTTATATACATATACACTTAGTAGTGTAGAATATATGTCATAGATCTACATAGGTAGTTATCACTCAATATGGATCCATAAACCACAGATATCTGTATAATATACATATATATACTATTTATTACGTAATATTATATATCTGTAGAATAATTTATATAATACATAAAATTTTATATAATATATGAAATATACGATATTTATAATTATATTATACATCTGTATAACTTATCATATATGTAATATATATTCTATATAGACATACAAATAATATAGAGATAAATAGTGTGAGTATGTGAGTTAATATACATACGTATATTTGCTAGTTTTGTCTGCTAAGAAGTCCTGAAAGAAGGGGCACCACGTTAACAATAGGCACACCTAATATCCAAATGTTGGTTTCTAAATACCATTCTTCAATAAAAAGAACTACGGTTCGTTGGAAAAATGACTAATTCTAGGGCTGGACTATCTAACTCAAGATAAACCTGGAGCAACTTGAATTTCTAGAAAGTTAGGGCTAAAATAATAAGCAGGGGGATATCAAAAGGATGCAGGAGCCAACTCAAAAGATGTCCTAATAGCCAAGGCTGAAATAATTTGAGCAATGTAATAAATAACAATGATATTAGATTATAATGCAAAGAATAAAATAAACCTCTCTAAGTCCATACTGACACAAATAAATGGTTGAATAAATAACTCACTGGGGGAGAAGCAACAAGTTTCCTTTAAAGAAGAATTCCAGGGGTCCTTGGTGGCTCAGTCATTAAGCTTCGGCTCAGGGCGTGATCCCGGAGTCCTGGGATCGAGCCCCACATCAGGCTCCTCTGCTGGAAGCCTGCTTCTTCCTCTCCCACTCCCCCTGCTTGTGTTCCCTCTCTTGCTGGCTGTCTCTCTCTCTGTCAAATAAATAAATAAAATCTTAAAAAAAAAAAAGAAGAATTCCAGTTAATAAATGTAGAAGGAATACGTGAAATAGAAAATCACCATTAGACCATCACATTAATAATTGCTACAGGCAAGATCCATTGATGAATGCTAAAATCAGTAGGTAAAACTTTAAGGAAGAGCAGGATATTTGCGGGCCTCAAAATATCTGTTCCAAAATATACTAGTTACGGTGAGGGTTTTAAAATGCAATCCCAAATTCTCCGGTACCCCTTGCTCTAAGAGGTAGAGCTTCCTCAAGTCCTCTTACTTTGAACTTGGTATGGACTTAGCAACTTGTTCTAACACATAGAGTACGGCGAGGGGAAAAGAGCAACTTTACAGTAGAGAAACCAAGCAAACACCACCTTAACCAAGTAATCGAGGTTAACATCATCTGCAATAATTCACGTTGATATCAGATGCCCCGTGATAGGATACATTGAGAGGCACACATCGCCTTTGTGATATTCTTTCCCAAACCCCATAACCTCAGTCTAACCTAAACTGGGCAACATTCTACAGAAGATCTAACCACAAATCTTGAAAGGGGTTGAGATTTCAGTTTTCGTTCGGAGGAAAAACACTCGCATATTTACATATTGATGCCAGGAAGGGAGTGGAGCTGAAGCCCTAGTAGAGGGAGGGGCTGTGCATTCTAAAGCTTTGTGATTCTGTAACCTTTGGAGACGGAGCCCATGTAGACCCAGCACCCATCTGATGGGTCACAGGCCTTTCCCTCTCCAAGGACAATAATTCTGTTTTTCCCTTTCCTACACCCAGGCAGTTGCTGTTTGTGTCCTGGTCCAGGCTGGAGAATCTGAAGAAGAGAGACCTCCTTTCTTCCCAGGGGGACCGGGATCAGTTTCAAGTCCTGCCCAGCTGTGCCATTGGTAAGTGGCTGCCTCTCCCTCCAGACAGCCCTAGGGGTGACCAGTGTCCGGATTATCACCCGGGAGTGCCGGGAAGGTGCCTGACACCAGGGGGCAGCAGCATCCAAGTGGAGGGTGGGGTGGGCAGGCAGGAGGAGGAGAAAGGTCAGAAAAACACTGCCCCTGTGCCTATGTGAACTCCACATCCGCTTCTCTTGTGTGTTTTCTCAGAATGTCCTTCATAGATTGGCTCCCACTTCTCAGAATCGTCAGTCGTTTGGCGCTCAGTAATCATAGATTTGCCTCATTAACTGTATTTTTAGGGGGCTTTCCCTGTTTCCCCTGCCAGATTGTAAGGTCCTAAAGAGCAGAGCGAGTGTTTATATTTATAACTCTTGATGCCTCCTTGTGCAGAGTGAATAATAAAAGCTGACATTTTGTGACGCATATTAGGGGAGTGCTTTCTGTGTTTCAAGTCCAAGTTTGCTGCAATCCCAAACTAAGGCTCGGAGGTACTCACTGAGAATAGCTGCGACCTAAATAGGTAACAGGGGTGCTCACTCTGCTCCCACCACCTCATCAAGCCCTTACATAGCTCAGCTCATTTAATCTCTCCCAACAATCCTCTCCCAACAATCCTCCCGACAACTTCCTATTATTACCCCTGTTTCCTAGATGAGGAAACGGAGGCACCGAGGGCGTAAGTAATGGCTGAAGTCACAGCTCCCCAGGGACAGTGCTGGAATTGGAAGGCTAGATCCCAACTCCAGGTCCAGTGATCTTTCCCACCATCCTGCAGCCAGTTCCTTATCACACGGGTGAAATCATATTAAAAGTAAACATCCAAAGGGGCGCCTGGGGGGCTCAGTGGGTTAAGCGTCTGACTTAGGCTCAGGTTGTGATCTCGGGGTCCTGGCATCCAGCCCTGCTTCAGGCTCCTCACTCAGCGGGGGGGGGGGGGGGGGGGC
>NW_024426230.1:2482955-2679852 GCF_017311325.1 Ursus maritimus
GGGGGGGGGGGGAGTCTGCTTGTCCCTCTGCCTCTCCCCCTGCTCATACTCTCTCTCTCTCAAATAAATAAAGTCTTAAAAAAAAAGTAAACATCAAGGGCTCCCTTTAAATGAGGTAGCCAGACAGCCCAGAGATTGAACTTCAGACTTTTTTTTTTTAAAGACTTCATTTATTTACTTGACAGAGAGAGAGGGAGAGAGCACAAACAGGGGAGCGGCAGAGGGAAAGGGAGAAGCAAGAGAGATAGAGAGAGAGAGAGAGAGAGAGAACTGACAAATACCCAGGACCCTGGGATCATGACCTGAGCCAAAGGCAGATGCCTAAGGAAGTGAGCCACCCAGGCGCCCCTGAACTTGAGACTTTTAATCAAAGGTCTTGGGATTCATGCTCCTGTCTGGGTATCAAATACAGGAGTTGGACTGGCACAAACAGTGCCTGAAATCTCTTCCAATTCTAACACTCCAGGAATTTATATGGCAAATGGCAGTGTGCAGAGGAGCCTGTAGGAGACTGCCCACTCAGGGTCCCTAAATAAACAACAGGACGTCCTCATCCCCTCTGACGTTGTGGGGTGGAGAGGGGTACACAGGCTGGGTGTATGTAGAGATGAGGGGCAGAACTTGTTCTGAGCCCCCACTGAACCCTTTCCCCTCCATTTAAAAAAAATTTTTTTTATTACGTTGTGTTAGTCACTATACAGTACATCATTAGTTTCTGATGTAGTGTTCCATGATTCATTACTTGCGTATAACACCCAGTGCTCCATGCAATGCGTGCCCTCTACTACCCATCACCAGTCTATCCCATTCCCCCACCCCCCCTCCCCTCTGAGGCCCTCAGTTTGTTTCCCAGAGTCCAATGTCTCTCGTGGTTCATTCCCCCTTCTGTTTACCCCCCTTCATTCTTCCCTTCCTTCTCCTACCGATCTCCCTGCTATTCCTTAATGTTCCATAAATGAGTGAAACCATATGATAATTGTCTTTCTCTGCTTGACTTATTTCACTTAGCATAATCTCCTCCAGTCCCATCCATGTTGCAGCAAATGTTGGGTAATCGTTCTTTCTGATGGCTGAGTAATATTCCACTGTATATACGGACCACATCTTCTTTATCCATTTGTCTGTCGAAGGGCATCTTGGCTCCTTCCACAGTTTAGCTATTGTGGACAATGCTGCTATGAACATTGGGGTGCATATGGCCCTTCTCTTTACTACGTCTGTCTGTATCATTTCCCCTCCATTCTTTAAGTCCTTTAAGGATGTTGCTCAGTGGGGTGCCTGGGTGGCCCAGTCGTTAAGCATCTGCCTTCGGCTCAGGGCGTGATCCCTGAGTCCTGGGATGGAGCCCCACATCGGGCTTCTCCTCTAGGAGCCTGCTCCTTCCTCTCCCACTCCCCCTGCTTGTGTTCCCTCTCTCTCTGTCAAATAAATAAATAAATAAATAAATCTTAAAAAAAAAAAAAAAGGATGTTGCTCGGCCTCAGAGAGAGATCTTCTTCATTCTTTGTCCCCCAGGTGGCAAAGGGCAGAGGAAGAAAGTGGGCTAACACCTTGGCCTGCCTTGGTACCTGGCCAGCCGCCACACCTGGCTGTGTAGACAAAGCCATAGTCCTTAAACTCAGCCAGGTGCTGGAAGGCTTTAGGACCCCTAACAGGAATGACGCTGCAGAGCACGAAAGGTTTTTCCAAGGCAGAAAAGATGAAGTTTCGATTGCATTTTGGATTGTTTTGGATTCTTTTCTCCATCCTGAAAATTCCAGTACTTCCCAATTTACCACCCCATTGGCTACCAGCTGAAACCATGCCTGGTTTTGGAGTTTCCCAGCTTTAGGTGGCCCCGGCTCCATTCTGTTTCCTGCCTCCATCAAGACTCCCCGTTGTTTCTTTGAGGTTGTAGTTGGTCAGAGTGACCTTCTCTTGCTCTCCCAAGAATGTAACACTCTGTCACCAAAATTCTTGTTGGCTTAACTGTTCATTAGGCATCCAGAATTCCATGCTAGTATGCAGTTTACACTACGAATCCATCATTTTTATTTATTTATTTATTTGAGAGAGAGAGAGCATAAGCAGGGGGAGTGGCAGAGGGAGAGGGAAAAGCAGACTTCCTGCTGAGTGGGGACTCCATCCCAGGCCCCTGGGATCATGACCTGAGCCGAAGGCAGACGCTGAACCGACTGAGCCACCCAGGCG
Organism: Ursus maritimus; assembly: GCF_017311325.1. NCBI lineage: Eukaryota > Metazoa > Chordata > Mammalia > Carnivora > Ursidae > Ursus > Ursus maritimus. The sequence continues at coordinate 2,485,146 of NW_024426230.1, forward strand.
CCCCATTAATCCATCATGTAGCAAACACTGTTTTTACAAGGAGTATGGAACTGTAGGAAAAGTGTAGGTCTTTACTGGGATTTAAGAGGCATATAGAACAAAGGCCTGTCCTCCAGGATGCTGCAGCTGCAATAGGAGTCTGTCACATAGCCACATTTATTTTTTCACAAAGGGTTTATTTTTTAAGTTTTTTAAAATAATTTTTAATTAATTAATTAATTAATTTATTTATTTTTATTTATGTGACAGAGAGACAGCCAGCGAGAGAGGGAACACAGCAGGGGAGTGAGAGAGGAAGAAGCAGGCTCCCAGCGGAGGAGCCTGATGTGGGACTCGATCCCAGAACGGAGCCCGATGTGGGACTGGATCCCGGAACGCCAGGATCATGCCCTGAGCCGAAGGCAGACGCTTAACGACTACGCTACCCAGGCGCCCTACACAGAGGGTTTATTTTTTAAAGATTTGTTTTATTTATTTTTGCAAGAGCGATAGAGAGAGAGAGAACTGACAGATACCACAAATACCTCAAAATCCAGAAAAATGACATGGTATTAAAAAATTACTAACTGGGCCCCTGGGTGACTCAGTTGGTTAAGCATCTGCCTTCAGCTCAGGTCATGATCCCAGGGTCCTGGGATCGAGTCCTGTGTAGGGCTCCCTGCTCAGCCAGGAGTCTGCTTCTCCCTCTCCCTTTTTTTTTTTTGTTTTAAAGATTTTATTTATTTATTTTGACAGAGAGAGAACCAGCGAGAGAGGGAACACAAGCAGGGGGAGTGGGAGAGGAAGAAGCAGGCTCCCAGCAGAGCAGGGAGCCCGAGGCGGGGCTCGATCCCAGGACCCTGGGATCAGGCCCTGAGCCGAAGGCAGACACTTAACGACTGAGCCACCCAGGCGCCCCTTCATCTCCCTTTACCCCTCCACCCCACTCATGTTCTCTTTCTCTCAAATAAATGGATAAAACCCTTAAAAATTTTATTTTAATTTAAAAATTATTAACTGCCTGATGTGAGTTTGTATGACTTACATCTTTGTGTGGCCATACCGGGGCCGGCAAAAGGCATTATTTCTGAAAGCCATTTCAGCACAGGGATGGCAAGCAATAGCTTAACTCTGTGTGGAAGTTGCCACACGCCACATAAATCTATCCCACTAAACTTATAAGTAACGTGTCTCCAACCCACCTGCCCTTTTGCTAGATCCCCAAACTGCCCTTGGCTCCTCCAGCGGCACCTGACGCAAGGGGAAGTGTGACAGAGGGAAGTCTGAAGGGAAAGACACAGTAGTCTGACCCACTGGGGTTAAAATACCTTTTGCACATTTCACTAAAACATAAGCCTGCATGAACCCATGACAGGGGCCTGTGCTTCGGGGGCCCCTTCAGCCTCAGCTTCCTTAGCCCACAGTACACATGCCTTTGGTGGGTGCTGGCCGGGGCGCTGGGGCAATCAATCAGTAACCAGATGGTTCCCCCCAGCCCTCCTTCTCCTGCACTAGGCATAACGTTCACTCTGATATGCCTTGGACCTAGCTTCACATTAGGACGGTTCTCCCCCCTTCTTTTTTTGAATGATAGTTTCCCATTGCATGAATGAACGTCCACATTTTGCCACGGCAAACAAGGCTGCAAAGAACACCCTTGCTCCTCTTTTTTTAAGCTCGTGTGAGAATATATTTGTAAAAGACATTCTTAGAGTATGATTGCTGGGCCCCAGAGTATATCCAATTAAAATGTAATGGACACTAATTGCTGTCCTTGGAGGTCGTGAGGACACGCCAGCAGGGCCTGAGCGTGGCCAACACTGCGTTAGCAAACGTTGCTGGTTTTTGCCAGTCTGTAGGTGAAAAATCTTGCCACAGTTTTGATTTGCATTTCTCTGACGAAGAATGACAGGGGGTATCTTTTCATATGTTTAAGAACCATTTATATCTCCTCCTTTGTGGACAGTTTATATCCTTTGTCCATTTTTCTATTGAGTTAGTCTGTGTCTTATTGATTTGTACGAACTGTTTAAATATCCAGGAAATCAGCTCTTGGTCTGTGATGTAATTGGCAAATCAGTTTTCTCAGCTTTTCATTTGTCTGTTGACTCTACTTAGGGGGTTTATTTTCCCATGGGAAAAAAATGCTATATTTATGTAACAGAATGTATTTTTTTAAAAAGATTTTTTATTTATTTATTTGACAGACAGAGAGAGAGACAGAGAGACAGTACAAGCAGGGGGAGCAGCAGAGGAAGAGGGGAAGCAGGCTTCCCGCTGATCAGGGAGCCCGATGCGGGGCTCCATCCCAGAACCCTGAGATCATGACCTGAGCCGAAGGCAGCTGCTTAACCGATTGAGCCACCCAGGCACCCCTGTATTTTTTTTTTTTAAGATTATATTTTCAAGTAATCTCTACACCCAACTTGGGACTCAGACTCATAACCTGGAGATCAAGGGTCACAGGCCCTACCGACTGAGCCAGCCAGGCGCCCCTATGTAATGGAATGTATTAAACAAGTTTTCGATGACTTCTGATCTGATGTCATTCTTAGAAAGGTCTGCTTCTTCCAAATATAATAATAAAAAAATCCTCCCATGGCTATAGTATTTTGACGATTTCATTTTTAATATTTAAATAGTTGATTTTTCAGGAATTTGGTTTGGTGTATGAGGTGAGGCGTGGCTGTTTTGTTTTCGCTCAGAAGGCTACCCTGTTATCCCAAGATCTTTATGGAAAATTCATCTTATCTTCACGGACTAAAAGGCTATCTCTGTCATATACTAAATTCCAGCGTGTAGTTGCTCTTCCTTTCTACATTGTTGGTCTGTTCCCCTCGACAGTTTGTCTATCCATGCACCAAGTTGCTAATAGTGGCTCTATATGTTTTCGTTTCAAACTTTTAGCTTCCTGCACTGTGAGAGAATACATTTCTGTGGTTTTCAGCCACCCCCCTGGTTTGTGGCAACGTGTAATGCTGATGCAGTGACAGAGCTGGGATTTGAAGGTGAGTCTGAGCCCTGTATTCTGAGTGGGGGGAGCACAGGGGTATTCATCCCTGTCGCTGAGAGAGTGTGTGAGGGGAAGAGCAGGGGAAATTACTCTAGCCCCAGTTTCCTTGGGCCTTATCAGCCTGTGGGTGTTACAGACAAAGGGGTATGCTGGCCATTCCGTGTCCCTTCCAGTTCTTCTCTTTGCTCTCCAACACCCTGTGCAGTGTCCAGGAGGCTGACCTCAATGGCCTGCCGCCACCCTACTTCTTTGTCCTTTGGCTTCCGTCTGGGTTTGGCCAATGCCAGTCACTGGCAGCAAGTTGGAAGTCTGCTCCCTCCGCGCTGGGTCACAGCTTGTAGTGGCTGTGCGTCCTTACGTACGGTCCCAGCTCCTGTCTTGTGGCCCTCTACAGCTCCAGCTCTGGTCCGTTAGCTGGTTCCAGTAACCACTTCTTCCCCTTTCCCTTTCAGGCCTATGGTGGTAACAGCTTCCCCCACACTAACCCTAGAACCTCTTACTGGTTTTCCTTCACCCTGCCCACATCCCCAGAAAGATCCAGTCTGTAAACTTCCTTCAGCCATTCCTTTTGAGGGGACCATGTGCTTCCTATTGAGATCCTGACCAATAAGGGGAGCCATCACTCTCCCCCAGAGTAACTCCAGTTTCCTTGGCTCTTGCCTCTGCTTGCTTATCTGGAACCACCTCAAGTCCTGACCATTCTTTGTGCCTCTGGGAAGCTACTTCTGTTCCAATGGGAGCCCTCCGGGGCAAGCTGCTCAGGATTCTGGCAAAGTCAGGGAGAAGCCTATCTCCTCTCTGGGTTACTCCCACACACAGGTCCCAAGCAGGCTGCCTGGATCCCAGGGCTCCCCACTCGCACCTCCAGCAACTGGAATAGGCCTATCTGTCAGGCTTACAGGGCAGGCCCCTCCTTTAATCACGGAGCTTTCTCTGGAGGTTTCTCATTCCTTATGCAAACAGGCTCCTGGCAGGGTGTGCTGCCCCGTTGCCAGACATGCCGAGACAGATCAGATTCTCCTTAGACTTGAGCTGGGATCCTTCCATACAAGGTTGGGAAGGTAGATTTGGGCCAGGGCAAGGAAAGCCTCTAACACAATTGAACAAGTTTTAACCTCTGTTGTAGGCAAGGAACCACTAAACAGATGACGCTGGGAGAGGCTTGGATCAAAAATCGTTGAGAGCTTTGCACATCACCACCTCAGTGCCCCCGTCCCTGCTCTCCCTGTAGCTGAACTATCCCCTCCCCAGAGAGGCCCCATCGGGCACTCTTCATCAGCACACCTTGCTTTTATTTCCAGGAGAATATTTATCATCCCCTGCTATCCCAGCTGTTTTCTTCTTTCTTCTCCCCGTCCATGCAGGCCAGGAGTTAACGTAGTCAATGCTATACTCCCAGGGCTTGGCTTATAGTAAACAATAAATACGTGTTGAATTTGTTGAATGAGTGAATGAGTTTCGCCCAGTGAATGAATTTAGAGGAGGAAGCCCAGAGAGGTCAAGGACTCAGCTACCTGCTTAATCGTGCACAACTCATCACTGGCGAAGTCGGGACTGGAGCCAGGCTATTTAATTAAATCGACTACATCCAGGAGGAGAGGCAGGAGGAGGGGCTGGGTAAGCAGGAAGGGTGAGGAGAGCCTGATCCAGGGGCCAGGCTGGTGACTGTGGAAAAATGAGGGGATCTCTGGGAAGCTACGGTGATATATGGGCCAGAGGTGAGGTGGGGACAAGAGACAAGATCCCGGAAGGGAACATTAAAAGGCATTGGGTATCTATTCGGTGCCAGAAAGTGTGCCAGGTGTGTACCCGTACCTGTGTGGTCTCATTTACAGCCTGTGTGGTAGGTATTATTATCCCCATTTTTAAGAGCTGAAGAAATGGAGTCAGAGGAGTTGACATAAATTACCCTCTTTTATCCATTTATCAAGTCCCTGACTCCTAAACTTGACCTCTTTCCATCCTCCACACGGCAGTTTTGAACCTAGGATTAAACCTGAGCATTTTCCTTGAGGATGCTACTGTGCGTGGGGTCCCCCATCAACTGGAAAAGATCAACAAGAGTTACGTATTTATTCAGGGAAGAGTGAACAGCAGGGGTAGGGGGCTCTCACCTCGCTTCTGAGGACAATCGGAAGCGTGAGGAGGCAGGAGCCTCTTCTGAATGAGGAGAGCGGATAGAGGTAGAAGAGTGGAGAGGCCTTGACAGTTCACCCTGCCGGTCTGCTTCAAGGTGCGCGGAAGAGGCAGGACGGGTCGGCAGGTGGGGCAGAGCAGAGGGCTGTGGAGCCAGAGGTGAGACACATCACCTCTTCCTTTTCAGGATTCCAATCTCCAGAGAAGCAGCAGGGGTGGGGGCGGGCTGGGACAGGATGGGCTGAGTCCAGTCCAGACTAGGAGTAGTGTGAGCCCCCTCCTCTCCCCAGCCGGGCCCCTTCCTTGCAGTGGGGTGCTCTTGGCCCCTTGCCTGCATGGACACAAACAGGCCATGGCCCCATGGGCCAGATGTTCCAGGGCCAGCCTAAAATTGAAGTCCACTGCCCTTTGTCCTCATAGGTACACTTGTGCCTGTTAGAATACAGGTCTCATTTGGGGTTTGTGAAATAAAGGTCAAGGAAGCCCGGGGACCCAGACTGTGCCCTTCCACAGAGCCAGGTTCTGTTCAGGCCACAGGGCTGCATAAGGTGCTCTTTGTGCGGGTGATGCCTGCGGGGCAGGGTGTTGGAGGCGGGCCCCCCAGCCCAGGGCTTGTCCCTGACCGCTGATGCCAAGCGGTTGGCTGTGGGTCAAGGGTTGAGGGAACCCTCAAAGGCGGCGTTACAGGCCAGACCCTCACTCCCATCCTGAAGCCTCCCCTCCGGGCATTACTCAAACTTGCTGAAAGGGGCTTTCATAAACAACGCGAGTCTGAAAACTCGGGCGGCTCTCCCGCCCCTCCAGCCCTGGGGGCTTCAGGAGGGTCTGGGCTGCCTGCCAGCCCCGGCTGTCCCCAGACTTGGGGGTGGGGTGGGGAGGCGGTGCCGTTACCCTCAGCTTCCTGCTAGGTTTCCAGCCCGGAGTTTCCTCAGGCCCCGGCCTCCCCGGCTCCCCACCCTGCACTCCCTTAACCCTTTCCTCCGGGGGGAGGAGTGGCACAGGTCCTCTCCTCCGGGGAGGGCTGGGAGGGGCGCGGTGGGAGGAGCTGGGAGAAAGTCCCAGAAACCAAGCCCCCTCTCCCGCACCCGAACGCCACTCCTTCCCCTTCCTCTTCCTTCCACCCAGGAAAGGGGAACGTGGAAGGAAATTAACTTTGACCCCTGATTCTGGCTCGGGGCCTAAAACTCGGGTGGAAGGCGGAGGTTTCGCGGACCCCCCCGGCCCCCTCCCTCAGCCTCGTCGCCCCCTCCCCCGGCCTTCCGCGCCCCTTCTAGCCACCGGCAGACGGAGAAAGGGTTCACCCAGCGGGGGCTGGCGCAGCGCTGAAGGGGGAAGGCTAGGGGCGGAGGGAAGGGCGGCGGGAGCCCCGGCGGTCCCACCCCCAGCTGCAGCCCCTGGCAGGAAGAGATTGTCGCGGGAGCCGCCGCCAAAAGGGACGGAGCTCGGGCGGACGGGCGCCCGGGCGGTGGCGGGTGGGCCCGCGAGCCGGGAGGACCCGGGCCCCGGCGGGGGGCGCGCCGCTCGGAGGAGGGGGCGTGGCCTGGGCTCGTCGGGCACCCGGCTGGGGCGCCTCCCGCGCAGGGAGCCCGGTGACACTGTCGGCGCCCTCCTTCCAGGGGCGGGCGGGGCAGCCATGCTCCTGTCCGGGGGCGACCCTCCGGCGCAGGAATGGTTCATGGTGCAGACCAAGTCCAAGCCCCGGGTGCAGCGGCAGCGGCTGCAAGTGCAGCGCATCTTCAGGGTCAAGCTGAACGCCTTCCAGAGCCGCCCAGACACCCCCTACTTCTGGCTGCAGCTCGAGGGGCCCAAGGAGAACATGAGCAAAGCCAAGGTAAACAGCTCGTCCCCACCCCCACCCGCCCCTTCCAGCGCGACCCCTCTCGCGCTCCCCTGCCCCGGGGAGACAGGGGTCCCCAGAGGTTCTTGGACCAGGATTCGGCACTATGGCAGGCAGGTAGTGGGCCGGTCTCCTGCCTTTCCAGATCTGCAGCCTTGGTTCCTTCCCTCTGGTTCCCTTTTTCCTTTCTGCCTCACCCCTCTCATGCGTGTCACTTCTGTCCCTCAAGTGCGCTGAGAGAGCCTCCATGGCGTGTGTTCCCCCATGAGCCTTCCACGGCCAGGACCCCAGCATCCATAGCCTGCTCCTCCATCTGGGGAACAACTTGAGGTCCAGCATTTCTATGGCCTCTGCAACACCTCTTTGTTCTCCACCAAGACGCTGGAAGGCCCAGGTCCTTCTATCTCCTTTTAAGTCTCCTTAGATCCTGGGCTGCCCCTTAGAGCCTCTCAGAGTGCTGGACTGGAAGGGCCCTTAGAGACCTTTCTAGAGAGATGCTGGCATTTTACAGATGAGGTTTCAGGGATCGGAGAGGGTAAAGGGCTTGCTGGAGCACACAGTGTCAGGTGGGGGTGGGGGGGGAGGGTGGCAAGTCCTGGAACCAGAACCCAGGGCTCTGGGCTCCCTGCCCCACACTCTTGATGCCCTAGGCAGCCTCTTGCAGGGGCGTGTGTGTGTGTGTGTGTGTGTGTGTGTGTGTGTGTGTATGCAGCTGCTCTGGAAGGCAGCAGCCCTTGGGGATGGGTGGGAATCTTGGAGGAGGGCTGTGGGCTTTCTCAGATGAAAGAGTCTGCTGTGTGGGGCTGGGCGCTGGACAGGCCAGGTCACAGTGCACCTCTCTTGCATTCTCCCTGGCTTCTCTCACAAGCTTCTTCTCCACTTGGGCCTCTCAGGTTCCCTCTGACCCCCAATCATGGCCAAGTTCTCCCTCTTCCCCTAGATTCCCTTATCTTTTCCTGGTAGGAATGCTATAGCTTCCCTGGGTCCCAGGCCACCCACTCCCAGTCACCTCTCACCCTGCCCACCCCCCCTCCCGGACCAACACACACCCCTTCCCCAGATGGGTCTATATCAATATCCTAATTGGTCAAGGCCATGGGTGGGAGAGCCCAGAATACACTGGCCAGTGGCAGGCAAGCGGCTGGAAAGTTCCTCCCTCAGCCCCTCCACTGAGCTGCTTCGTCAGCAGTTTTTCCAATTCTGACAGAGGTGCTGGGGGACGGGAGGGGTGCCTGCCCAGAGAATGGATGGGCAGGAGCCCCTGAAATTCAGACTTTTCAGTAGCTGGAATAGGGTGGGTTAACAAGAGGAGCCTTTGGGGTTGTTTTGGGTTCTTAATCTTTTTATTAATTTGAAATAGAACAACTCACCCTTTTTGGGATTTGTACTGTCAGAGGTGACCAGCGTCCCTGCCCTCTACTTTAAATCCCAGATCAGCTTCTCCAGGCCTGTCTGCTTCTGCTCCCACCGCTGCCCCGGGCTTCCTAGGGCCACTGATCCCTCCCTCACACCCCGGGCCCTGCTAATGTAACCAGTGGCTCTCTTGATTCCCCTACCTGTCACCTCATTCCCCTTTGTCTTCCCTTGGGGGGAAACATAACACGAGGGTCTTCTGGGTAAGTCCCTCTCTTATTGCACAGAATGAGCAGAAAGAAGAGATGGTTGGAGGTTTGGAGCAGGAGAGCAGGGAAAGTGGGAGGATAAGGCTTTGTCCCAGGAGTCAGGAGATCTGGGCTCCACCTGTTGTCACCAAGCTATGTCTGGGATAGAGGGGTGTGGCAGAGAGAGTTTGAGATCGGGGTTTGCTACCCTGTCACTGGGTGACCTGGGTTAAAAAATTTACTGTCCCTTGAGCCTATTTCTTCACCTATAAAATAATAATGTAACACCCATATCATGGAGGGGTTGTGAGTCAGCTGAAATAATGCATGCCTAAGTACGTTTGCAAATGTGGAGAGCCATGCGGTATAGATAACAGTTATTGTTATGTCATTATTTTTCAAAGATTTATTTATTTTGTGGGGGAGGGGCAGAGGAGGAGGGAGTGAATCCTCAAGCAGACTCCCCACTGAGGCCTCCATGGTGGTGGTCGTGGGGGCCTTGATCCCAGGACCCTGAGATGGTGACCCGAGCTGAAACCAAGAGCCGGGCGCTCAGCCGACCCAGCCACCCAGGCTCCCCATAGATGTCAGTTATTACTGTATAACTTTGAACGAGTGCTTTTGTCTCTGAGTTTTGGTCTCCTTGTTTGTAAAGTGAAAAGCTGAAATTAAAGTAAGATGAAATGCTCCCCAAGGTCCAGCAATCTGAGACCTGACAATTTGTCAAGTATTAGGATGTCCTGTGGCTTCCATGTGGAGGTGCTGTGGCTGACCCCAATCCCAGCTGTAGGGACAAGGAATCCTGCACTTTGATAAATGTGCTATAAAACACAGGCCAACGGGCAGAGAGGACCTAGTGAGACCAGAGGCTGAAGGATGGGAGAGGGGTGAGCATGGGGGTGACTAGATGGGGAGAGTAGGGGTGAAGGAGACAGGCTCACCTGGAGAAGGGTCTGGGTATGTTTCTAAATTATATGCGCTGGCTTTCCAGGAAAATGTCTGTAGAACTCTAGTGCCTTTAAATTGTTATCTTGTGGTGGGATTTGAAAAATAATGAAGACATTGGCCGGAAATCACCTCCCCAGACGGCAAAAAACAAACACTGGGGTGGCTTGGCCTCTCTGAGGTGACATCAGCAAGTGGAAAGGAGGGTTTTAATAATGATTAGAGTTGCCAACGGACAGGCCCTGCTCAGCCCTCTGTCCTTGGCAACAGTGAGGAAGCATTGAGCGTAGAGAGGAGAGGTGAGGTGACATTTCACTTTTCTCCTTTCTGGAGATGATGGAGGGAGGTGAGGGGAGCCAAAGACTGGGTTCGGGGAGCAGAGGGACAGGGCGTGGTTTGCTGACTTTGGGCTTGGTGGTCAGATGGAAGCTTATCTGTCCCTTGCTCCACACTGTCAGGAGTCACATGGAAGTTGGTGGCCAGGGATATGCTGGAGCTCCCAACCCGCTGTCAACACTTCGGGAAGTTTGCAAACCAGTGGAGTCCCGTTGGTTGTTTGATATCAGCCATGGTGGGAGTATTTATGCCATAGAAATTGTCAAATGCTACATACAAATCAGGGCTATCTCCCCCCACAACCCCCCCATCGGCTGATTGCTAAACTCTTACCACACACCCAGTTGTGTTTTGGGCAACTAATCTTTCCCTTTCTTTTTTTAAACTTAATTTTTCTTCTATCAACGTAATGCACAAATAAAAAGTCCAATAGTAATGCACAACAGGACACCGTGATTCCCTGCCTTGTCCCTCCCAACTCCGTCTTCGGTGCTCTTCCTCCTAGACAGTATTCTCTTTCGCATTTCCTCATCTCCGCATTCCTAAAAAAGAAAGATATATATATATATATATATATATATATATATGTAGGTACTATTATCTTTTGATTAATTGATTTTATTTTTTGTGTGTATTTATTTATTTTTCTATTTTTTTCAATTTAAATTCAATTAATTACCATATAGTGTACTATATGTTATAGTTTCAGAGGTGACTAATTGATTTTAGATCTCCCTCTCTCTTTTTAAGATTTTATTTTTATTGCTAAAATTTAACAGGCTGTCAACATCCAGTATTAAGGAGAGCGTGGAGCTATGGAATTCTGGAACATGGTGGACAGGCGTGGTAAAGGTCCAATCCATTTTGGAGAGTAGTTTAGCAATTTCTATTAGTGTGAAACATGCAGTTACTCTTCGACCCAACAATTACACTTTGGGGGAGGGGTCTTCTTTCTTTAGCATTTTTTATGTCAATTTTTTAATTGAAGGATGTTTGACATAATCTTATGTTAGTTTCACAATTATACTTCTTGTATATACTCACGAGGATGAAAATACGTCCATCAAAAGTTTCACTTTCATATAGCCCCCCCCCAAAAAAGATTTTATTTTTAAGTAATTGCTACACCCAGCGTGGGATTTGAACGCACAACCCTGAGGTCAAGAGTCACACGCTGTACCACCTGAGCTAGCCGGGAGCCCCAGTTTTAGATACCTTTTTACTTCCTGTGTTGGATTTAGTCCCTTACCTCACCATCCCTTCTTTTCTCCCAATATAGTTATATCTCAATTTTCTGTCAGACCTGCACTTACTGTTTGCATCGTCATGCCTGCACATGTGTCATTCACATCACTTACTGTTTGCATCGTCGTGCCTGCGCATGCGTCATTCACATCACTTACTGTTTGCATCGTCGTGCCTGCGCATGCGTCATTCACAACACTTACTGTTTGCATCGTCATGCCTGCGCATGCGTCATTCACATCTGGGCCTTGCCGTGTACTCTGCTTGTTTGTTTTCTTACTTTTTTATTTCACTAAGGCTAAGATCCCCTTGTTTTTCAATTTGCTTGTTTTTCTTTGTACCCGTAGCCAGTTCTTACAACTTCAGTAGCCTCTCACTACGTTTTTCCAGAAGGTCGATCTACGGGTTCAGGGTGTTGTTGCGGTCCCAGCTTTCTTCTTGGAGACATCTTTCTGTCTATCCAGGACTGCACAGCTGTCCTCCGAGACTTCAGTTGGCTGTCGTTCTTGGCATCCCTTTTTTCTTTGTCAAATGCCTTGTTTCCTGGACCGAATGTCTCTATCTTGGCTTGGTGGAGCATGTCCATCGGTGACGTCATCAAGTGAGAAAGATGGTACAGTGCTAGAGAGCATGCCGGTGACTGCTCTCAACAAGCTTGTGTCTTGAGTCCTACCCTCCAGTTCGAACTAGCTGTCCCGCATGCGTGCTGATGCTCGTGGTCTTGGGACAGTGCTCGGCATCGAGGAGATGCTCAGTGACCATTTGTTGAATGGATGAATCCATTCTGAGATCTCTCTTAGCTGGAGTTTGTCTTAGCTTTTTTCCTATGTCGGATCTCCTTTCTTGGTTTCCTGTGTTGATTTGCTGGAAAATGCTCCTCAGCAGCTTCCCGAGAAAGGTACCCCCCCCCCCAAAGGTTTTATAGGAGGTAGAATGTTGGAGGAGGTAAAATGATATGCATCTTGGCACATCTGCATTGCACATCTGAAGGTCACTGGATACTGATAGTTTGCTTGGTATTGAATTATAAATGGAAAATAATTTTCCTTCAGAAATGCAGAGGCATTATGCCATTCACGTCCTGCTTTTGAGGCATCTGAAGCTCTGCAGGTCCCAGGTCCTTTGTGTGTGAAATGTTTTCTGTCTGGAAGTTTGTAATTTTCCCACTGTTTTGAAGTTTCTCGGTAAGACCCCTTTGTGTGGGTCTGTCTTTATCGATCTGCGGTTACTCCTGTGGTCCTCTGTGGGCCCGTCTCTCTGGGCACTCGTGTGCTTTAGATCTAGAAAATTTTCTGAAACTGTTTTGTTGCTGATTCCTCTCCCCCACCTCCGGTGTTTTCTCTGTCCTCTCTTTCTGGAACTCCTCTTCAGACATTGACCTTTCTGGCCTGGTGTACTTTTTCTTATTTTTCTTCCTGTTCTCCAATTCTGACTTTTTGCTCTGTTTTCTGGAGATTTCCTGAAGTTTATCTTCCAACCTTTTTATTTTTTAATTTTTTAAAAGATTTTATCTATTTATTGGAGGGGAGGGGCAGAGCGAGAGGGAGAGAATCTCAAGCAGACTCCCCACTGAGTATGGAGCCTGGTCTGGGGCTCAATCCCATGATCCCGACATCATAACCTGAGCTGAAATCAAGAGTCAGACGCTCAACTGCCTGAATCACCCAGGAGCTCCACTGCCATCATATTTTTAATATCTAAAAGTCATTTATGGGAGCGCCTGGCTGGCTTAGCTGGTGGAGCGTATGACTTGATCTCGGAGTTGTAGGTTTGAACCCCACATTAGGTGTAGAGATTACTTAAAAATTAAATCTTAAAAAAAAGTCATTTATATTCTCTGCATTCTCTTTTCAAAGGGGTGCCTGGGTGGCTCATTCAGTTAAGCGGCCATCTCTTGGTTACGGCTCAGGTCATGATCTCAGGGTCCTGGGATCAAGCCCTGCATCGGGCTCCATGCTCAGCAGGGTCTGCTTGAGGATTCTCTCTCTCCCTCTCCCTGTGTGCCCCCCCCCACTTGCACACACTCTCTCTCTCAAATAAATAAATCTTAAAAAAAATAGTATCCTATTCTTGTTTAATGTGCCAATGTTCTCTATTACCTCTCAGAGCAATGATAGTAAATGTTTTGAAGTTTTCTTCTCCCTGCCTAGTTTCTCTTCCTTCAAATTGTTCCCCGCCCCTTTCTGTATGTTTTCTTTTCTTTCTTTCTTTCTTTCTTTCTTTCTTTCTTTCTTTCTTTCTTTTTTTTTTAAAGATTTTATTTATTTATTTGACAGAGACAGAGACAGCCAGTGAGAGAGGGAACACAAGCAGGGGGAGTGGGAGAGGAAGAAGCAGGCTCATAGCGGAGGAGCCTGATGTGGGGCTCGATCCCATAACGCCGGGATCACGCCCTGAGCCGAAGGCAGATGCTTAACCGCTGTGCCACCCAGGCGCCCCTCTTTCTTTTTTTTTTAAGTGGGCTCCATGCAGGGCATGGAGCGCAATGTGGGGCTTGAACTCAGGACCCTGAGATCAAGACCTGAGCTGAGATCAAGAGTCAGATGCTTAACGGACTGAGCCACCCAGGCGCTCCCATATGTTTATTTCACATTAGAAGCTTTCCTCATATGGTCATCCTTGCATGAGGCTGACACTTAACTGGTTTTGAGCCTGGTTGTTCAGAGATCTGCGGGCACTGTCTGTTAGGGAACCTGTTTCGTGATCTTTAGGTCTTTGCTCTCTGGCTGGCCAGATTTCCAGAATGTATTTCTCTATTCTCTGTCCTGAAGGGTCACAGTCTGGCTGCTGAATTGTTGAATGGGAAGAGTGAGTTTCTCTGCACTCAGCTCTCCTTGTAGAAATCATCACTTGGCCCGCCTCCCGTCCTTCACGTTTTTGGGTGGTAGCCACACCCTCAAGTATGGTGATCAACCTCTAATCCCGGGACCTTGGTTCTGGCCTGCTAGTTTGTCTAGAGAACAAACCTCCAGGGGTGTGGAAGTACTTACCCAACCTTTGTGTAGGGTCTGGTTGGTCTCCTGGCTCTAACTGCTCCTCAAACAACTTTTTCGGTCTGCTTTTTTATTTATTTATTTTCATTTTTAAAATTTATTTATTATTTATTTTATTTTTAAGTAATCACTATACCCAACGTGCGGCTCAGATTTACAACCCTGTTGTTTCTTTATCTTTTTTTGCTGAATGGTGTAGACAGTGCCACGGTTAAGACCCCAGACTTTGGAGTCAGAGTGCCTGAGTATCCCAGCCTACTATCTATGTAACCTTGGACTTGTGCCCTTCCTTGCTCATCTAAAATGGGGATGGTAGTAATTTCCTTCTAGGGCTGAGAGAGGAATAGATGAGATCATGTGTATATAGAGGCTGACGCACAGTAAGTATTCGATGGATATTAGTTCACATTTATTATTTGGAAAATAATCTTAGTTTTTAATGTATCTTTTAGTTAAAAAATATTGAACAGTTAATGGAACAATAACTATTTTAAGCTCTTTGCACAAAGAGAAAGAAACCACCCACAATCTTCTTCTCCAGCACATCTCTTCATTTTTACATATTGTTTTTCAAGTCATTGGAATGTAGGATGCTGGGGTGGGGATTGGTTAAGATCTGCGACAGTTATCCCGCACCTGGTCAGATTCACCCTTGCTGGAGCGTAGGACCCGCAGAGGTTCTGGGTGGGAGAGGTTGGCTTGGGATGTCTATCAGGTTTTGAGCTGGTTTTGGACTGATCGCAAAGGGGTTAGACCAGGGCCCAAGTGCCTAGATGTCTTTCAGGCCCTTTGGGGAAGGGGTTGGGATCTGTGGCCTGGCCCAGGTAGAAGAGGTAAGCATCGTTCTGAGCAGGATGGTCTGAGGAGGGGGCTGGAGCGGTCTTCAGAATGGGCTGCTGGAGATCTAAAATGGAGCCTTTGTTCCCTAATGGAACTGTTAGGGGAAAACAGGAAGAGGAATGACTGTCATGGGCGTGGGGATGTGGAGGGACAGGAGGGCCATGAGGGCGAATGCAATGAACACGGGTTGGCTGATTAAGAGGGGGTGCCTATGCTGCCTTGGAGCTCATGGGTCCGTGCTGGGGCAGGTCAGCCATATGGGGGAGAACCCCAACCTCTCCCCTCCCCACGGCTGGTGAAGACTGAGTGTGTGAGCCCTGTGAAGATGAGGACTTGGTCTGCTCAGAGAGCCAGAGGCCTTCCTTGTGGTTAAGCCATTGTGCATATCTGCGGGGTTCCCCTGGATGCTGGCCCAGTGACTTACCTCCTCCTGTGTTCCCTTGGGCAACAGAGTTACCATGGTTACAGGTACAGGTTGTGCTAGAGACCTTCTGGAGGGGGATTAAGCCAGAATCCCACAGGATTACCCTGTAGTCACTGTGCAGTCTGAGGAGGTGGAAAGAGCTCTGGTTTCAGAGTCAGACAGGTGTGGATTGTGTTCCCGGCCCATCAGCCTCTAGCTCTGTGTCCCTGGGCAAGCGAAGTGTCCCTTCTGAGCCTACAGAATGGGAACAGGCTATGTCAGACAGAAGCCTAAGCACTCCCTTTGTATTAACTCATCAAAGCTTCATAATAGCCTAGTGTTGGGGGGGACTGTTTTCCCCATTTTACAGATGCGGAATCGCAAGCACGGGAGGGTAAACAATTCGCCCCGGGTCACATAGCTTCCTGGCACGTGGAGGGTACTCAGTAGCGTGCAATTCTCCTTCTCCTGGCTGGCTTGCATTTCTAGAACTGGAGAAGACCGGACCTTAGGGGTATCTCACTTCACTTGCCATCTTACAGGCCAAGGGACAGAGGTCCTGAGAAGAAGGGAAATTTCCCACAGTTAACCTGCCTAACCTGTGGCAGACGAGTTGGAGCTAGAACCAGGGCCCCGACTCCAAGCCTAGGTGCTTTCCCCTTCCCCTGGGTGCCTCCCTCATCCTGTCTGAGAGCTCCCTGGGAAGAAAGGAGTGTGTGAGGGGGCAGGACCAGGAGAGAGGGGCTGGCCATGGGGGAGATATTTGGATTGCGGTAGGCAAGGGGAGGGCATGTCCTTTGCACAGGGCAGTCCTGGAGGGTGGGGAGCGCAAGCCAGTGAGTGCTGGCCCTTAAAGGAATGACTTCTTTTGTGCTTCTCTCCCCACTGTGGCTTCAGGAGTACCTGAAGGGCCTGTGCAGCCCGGAGCTGTGGAAGGAGGTGCGCTACCCGCAGGCCCTGCACTGCGCCTTCCTTGGGGCCCAGGGCCTCTTTCTCGACTGTCTCTGCTGGAGCACCCTGGCCTACCTGGTGCCTGGCCCCCCCGGCTCTCTGATGGTGGGGGGGCTGACTGAGTCTTTTGTCATGACCCAGAACTGGCTGGAGGAGCTGGTGGGGCGGCTGCGCTGGGGCCCTGCCGCTCTGCTCACCCCCAGAGGAATCTGGGAAGCTGAGGTGACCAGGGCCTTTGGGGCCTTGGTCTGGATCCGTGGTGACCAGTACGCAGGGGATCTGCTGCAGCTGCCCCCAGCAGTCCAAGAGCTGCTGCTGAGCCTCGTGCGGGATGCTGCGGGCAAGGAGGACATCATCGAGTGGCTCAGCCGCATCGGCCCCTCCGACTCGCGCTCTGACCCCGAGGTCCTGATCTGCCCCCCTCACCAGCAGAAGGAAGGCCCGGCCATGGTGTCTGTGGGAGACGGTCCTGGGCCCTTCCTGGAGGTGGGGACACTCCAGAACAGGAGTCAAGAACATTCAAAGAGATTAACCAGCCTGGGAGCCACCAGGGCCCTTGTCGCAGCCACCCCAGGCCAGAACACACAGCAGGAGGCCGCCAGCCAGCTGGTACGGTAAGTTCTGAAGAATCTCTTTGCTTCTTTGATCCTTCCCCTGCTCCCCCATCTCAAGGAAGTAGTGGGGGACTTAAGTGGTCTAACCACCCTTCCAACAAACCTGGGCTTCCTCCAGGGTCGATTCCAACAGCCACGGTGGCACAGACAGCGCTCGAGACGAAGGGCCAGCGCGAGCCACTGGCAGCCAGGACTCTGCAGCCCCCACACAGGCCCTGTCACAGCAGAGGCAGGGCCAGAGAGTGGAAGACAAACTCCCCTTCCAGCCTCCCGTGTCAGCCCTGGGTGTGTGCCCGCCCTGGAAGGCCTGGACCCCAGGGCCAGCCTTTGGGCCCTTGTGGCCGGGGGCTATCGCTGCCACCTTCTGGAGGATCAATGAGCTGCACTCCCTCCACCTGGCCTGGCTCCTGTCCCAGGCCTGCTTCAGTTTCCCCTTCTGGCAGAGGCCGCTGGGCCCCATTCAGTTCAAGCTACCAGGGCAGAATCCTTTGCCCTTAAATCTCGAGTGGAAGCAGAAGGAGCTGGTTCCTTTGCCCAGCATGGAAGGCCCAGACTGCCGACCAGATGCGGGACCCGGAGGAGATGTGGCCCTCCAGAATTGCCCGAGGCCGGAGACCCCCCAAAAAGTCATGAGTTTATTGGTGGTCTCGGGGGGCTCAGGTGTCAAGGATAAGACTAGCTCCGGACTTCCGCAGATAGGGCCACCCTCGACCTCTGTAGCCCAGCTGCAAGCTGGAAGCAAGCCAGGGGATCAAGGAAGTGGGCAGTGGGATAGTAAAGGGCCAGAAGAGGGGCCCTTTCCAGCACCGCCGCCAGGGCAAGGAGTGGCTACAGCTCAGGGGGGGCCCGTGGCTCAAGGGGAGCCGAGCGCTCCGTCAGTACCCGATACTCAAACAGTGCCTGAAACTCTCGAAGTGCCCATGGCTGCAGCAGTGGCCACAGCGCAAACCCCACCCACGGATCAAGGGCCGCCTGCAGTCCCCAAAGTGCCTACAGCCCAGACGACGCTGGCGGTCCACGCAGAAACTGCCGCTCTCGAAGTGCCTTCGGCTCCGACAAAGCCAGCAGCTCAAGGGGTGCCCACGGCTCAGAAGGCAGCCGGGGCTCCGCCGGCACCAGCAGCTCCAGCGGTACCTGCCGCTCCAAGAGCTCCCGCGGCTCAGAAAACGCCTGCGGCGAAGTCATCACCTGCGGGGCCCAAAGCACCCAAAGCTCAAACTGGGCCTGCAGCCAAAACGGGGTCTGCAGCCCCCAGAGCACCTGCCGCCCCCAAAGCCTCCAGAGCTCCCAAACCACCTGCGGCTCAGAAGACGCCCACAGATCCGGGGCCAGTCTCGGATCCGGCCAAACTCCTGAGCGAGGGCCAGCCTTCGTCAAGGGGCCACGCCTCCTTCCCAAAGGGCCAGGGGGAGGCCGAAAGGCAGGGTCCCCAGTCCGGCAGCACCTCGGCTCCCAGTAGTAAGCACCAACCTCAGATGGAGGGGGTCCTGGGGGCTCGGGAGGGGGCCCCGAGGCAGCCGCCTCGCCACCCGCAGGCGAACAGCACAGTGACCAGCTTTCAGAGGTACCACGAGGCCCTGAATACACCCTTCGAGCTGAACCTGTCGGGGGAACCCGGGAACCAGGCGTTGCGGCGAGTGGTCATTGATGGCAGCAGTGTGGCCATGGTGTGAGTACCCGCGGGCGTGGGGTGGGTGGGGGTTCTGGGCAGCTGGGGCAGGCATCCCTGGGGGGCCAGAGTGTGGCATCCCCTCTTGACCTCTGACATGGGGTTCAAATGGGGAACCGGTGGGTGGCTACGGCGTGCTAGCAGCGTGCTCGGAATTATTAAGACAGCCCTTAGAAAGGAGATTTCGGTTCTCCCTCTTTGATAGAAGCAGAGCCAGGCTCGAAGAGGTGACGAATCTTGCCCCAGATTCCAGAGCCTAGTAAGGGGCCTGGCTGGCCTTGGCTTCCCATCTGTCCCCTGCCAAGGCCTGTCCTGCTCCCACTGCTGCCTGCCCCACGTGGCCTGGTGTCTGTCAACCCCAGGCCAGCTGTCAGTGTTGAGCCCGAGCCTTAAGGCCTGGCCCAGGTGTCCTTTGTGCAGCGTTTCCTGCCTGTGCCCATCGGCCCTTAGAGGCCGTCCTGCCGTACACGTGTTAGCCGACGTGTGTGGAGGACTGTGGTCGTTGCCCACACAGGACAGTAGTTACCATGCTAGCGCGCTCCCAGCATGCAGTAAGTGGCGATGCGTGTTTGTCTGCTCTCAGCCCTGAGTGGAGCTCTCAGGTGTAGAGGTTGCCTTCTTTTTCCTCTTTTTTTTTTTTTTTTAAAGATTTATTTATTTATTTATTTGACAGAGATAGAGACAGCCAGCGAGAGAGGGAACACAAGCAGGGGGAGTTGGAGAGGAAGAAGCAGGCTCATAGCGGAGGAGCCTGATGTGGGGCTCGATCCCATAACGCTGGGATCACGCCCTGAGCCGAAGGCAGACGCTTAACCGCTGTGCCACCCAGGCGCCCAATTCTTTTTCCTTTTGTCCTGGAGGTCCCCCTGCCACACACACGCAGGTGCACACAGGTGCATCTGCCACCCAAGCGTGCGTGCACACACACACACACACACACACACAGTGTAGGTGAGTGAACCTGGTAGGTGTTCCCAGAAGGTTCGATGATGGAGGAAAGGGAGAAGGGCCTTGCTGGCTCGATGCAGGGGGTGTGGCATTGCCTGCTCTGCTCCCTGGCTGGTTCTGAGGGAGGGCGGGGAGGCAGGGCCATAGTCTTCAGGTGGGACTTGTTCTCTCGCCTTCCACCACCCCCACAGGCACGGCCTCCAGCACTTCTTCTCCTGCCGTGGCATTGCCATGGCGGTGCAGTATTTCTGGAACCGGGGCCACCGAGAGGTCACTGTGTTCGTACCCACCTGGCAGCTGAAGAAGAACCGGAGGGTGAGAGGTGAGCTGCCTGCTGTCTCTCTGTCCCGACCTTGGCCTCTGCCACGTGGCCCTTCCTCTGAGCATTTCCATCTTCTGCCTTTCACCCCCAGAGAGCCACTTCCTGACGAAGCTGCACTCCCTCAAGATGCTTTCCATCACCCCCTCCCAGCTCGAGAATGGCAAGAAGATCGCCACCTACGACTATAGGTGTGCTAGTCCCAGGCCTTCTTTCTGCAGGGCTCCGGGGGCTGGGCTGCTGTGTCAGGTGGAGTCCTGCCTCCCCCGCCCTGGGGGAGATGGAGGCCAGAGTGTCCGAGGGTCACGTCGGAGAGGATGGCCTGGTGCTTGGGCCCTCTGCAGGCAGAGGGAGGGACACAGTGAGGAGTGGGCTCCAAGCTCGGCTCTCCCTGAGGCCAAGGGAGAGTCCTGACTTTGGGACTCTGCAGCTCCACTCCCTCGGTCAACAGGCTTTCTTCCCCCATGACCTATGGGCTGAGACCTTCTACTTTGGGTAGGACTAGCCCAGGGGACTTCCGGTGTTTCCAGGAAGCTGCTTGCCCAAGTGACTGGTTTGGGGCTCCAGTTTGGGCTAAAGTTCATGTCTCAAGGAACGGCCTCAGTCTTTTCCTCCTCGCAGCCCTGGCACTGGGAGGAGGCGTGTGCGTGACTGTATATGGTTGAAGCCCTGGCTGGGCTCTGAAAATGGAGTTAGACTGGCCCTGTCTCCTGGCTAAAGCCCCAGTGTCTCCCTACTTGTCGATCTGAAGCACCCAGCCCCCAGCGTGGCTGCAGGACCAGTATGCACGGGAGAGGTCGGGGGGCTGTGATGCTGCCTGTGTTGGGGCAGGGAAGGCCCTGCCACAGTCACTGGTCCCAGGCTGGAGCCGATGCTGGGCACACACAGGTCTTGGCTGCCCTTAGGCACCTCCTATACCGGGCAATGAGAAGTTCTGTTCCTCTCCATTTTTCCCAAGACCTGGCATCCACCCAGCCTGGGGAGGTCTGGGCATGGTAGCCCAGGCATCCCTCCTTCAAGAGCTAGGCCCTTTGGTGAGGTCTTGAAGGGCCTCTAATTTCAGTTCTGGGTTTGAGGGAAGATGGCTTTTCCGCAAAGGCCCCTCTGCTGGGCACTTGTGGAATAGCACGCTTGGGGCCCCCAGAATGGCAACGTTCCGGGAAAGCCGAGAAGTAGGTGGCCTTTGCTTTCTTTCCTGGTCACAGCCCTCTTTCAAGGAGAGGTGATCCTTGGAAAAGTGGATATGTTTATTCAGGTATGTGGTTTTACATATGTTTATACGCTATACATACATGCATACATACAGGTGTATCTGTAGCGTGTATACATACATATGGATGTATGTATATCTGTCTTGGCACGTATGGGAATGTTGTGCACTGGTGAAGAGGAATAAGGGAATATTTGTGTGCACGCTGTGGCAGGCACTGAGGCACACTTCAGTGTCCTATCTCATTCTGTTTAATCCTCACAGCAATACAGGGTAGGTATTTTATGTCCATTTTACAGACGTGGGAACTGAAGCCGTAAAAATGCATGTGTGAATGCGGATGAGTGTGCAGGCTCCCGTGTGCGTGTCTGTGCATGTGTCTGTGAATGTCTGTCTGTTAAACAGGGGTCCGTGTTTGTATGTGCAGTTGGGGGTGTGCGTCCAACTTCGCCCTCCCAGGGGCTAGTGGTGATCCAGATGGCTGCATAGACGAGGGGATGGGCTCCTGAGCCCCGGCTCCCCGACCACCAAGGGCAGCATTTTGGTCAGCACACCTCCACGTGACACTGTGAGTTCATTTGCCACGAAGGCCTGGCGAGGGCGGGTTTCTGGGTGGTTAGCAGCGTGCCCTGCCCTCTCCCTGCAGGTTCATGGTAAAGCTGGCAGAGGAGACAGATGGCATCATCGTCACCAACGAGCAGCTTCACGTCCTGATGAACAATTCCAAGAAACTGATGGTCAAAGATCGGTGAGGTGATCCCAGGGGCTGGAGCCGTTCCTTCCCTGTGGATGTCGGGCAGCCCCTGGCACGGGCTGCTAGGCCCGGGAGAGGGGCCTTGGAGCCGTGCCCACCGGCCCCTGCCTGGGAGGAGATGTGGGTCTCAACCTCCATACGGACACCCGAGGAGCAATGGGCCACAGGTGAGTCAAGGCGTCCTCTGTGACCGTGTCTCCTCTCTCCCGCGTCTAGCCTGCTGCCCTTCACCTTTGCGGGGAATCTCTTCATGGTGCCGGATGACCCGCTGGGCCGTGATGGCCCCACCCTGGACGAGTTTCTGAAGAAGCCAAACAGGTAATGGGCCAGGCCTCTGCTGCCTCCCAGCCCCTCCTGGGACTGAACCAGAAACTTCTCGGTCCTAGCCAACATTTGTCTAGTGCTTAACAATGAGCAGAGTGGTTCGATTTTCCAGGTCTTTACACTTCTACCACATGTCGATGCAGCCGTAAACCAGCCGTGGTATGGTTTTTCAGTTTTCCGGTTTTGCACACGTGCTCTCTGCGTGCACGCTGCCACAGCTGGCATTTGTACTCAGCGTTTTATTGTTTTTTCCCCAGATCTGTGCCGTGTGAATTCGCGCGGCTCATTTTACTGGCTGTGTGGTGTTCCATTCCATAAGTTCCCAACGGATGTATCAGATCTTTGGTTGGGGCTCATTTGACGTTTTCCAGTGCTGCCGTGGACGGCCTCGTTCCTGTTTCCTGGTGAATAAGGGCAGCTGTGCTAGACCACATTCTGGGGGATTTTTCCCCTATCTCTTATCTTGGATTCTCACAACCTGAGTTAGACATACATGACCATTGTCCTGGGCCAGCTTTGCAGTAACTCAGATGTCCTGGTGTACGTCCCCTCTGAGCTCCCTTACTGCCCACCTCTTAGTTCCCGGGGCCCAGCAGGGAACTGTGGTCAGGACCGCACGGACAGGGCATTGCTTCCGGGGCCAGGGCCCTCAGACTCATTGCCCTGGGTTCGGGAAAAAGTGCTGTGGAGGACGTTTGTCTGCTGTGCCCTCCCAATCCCTTGTCAGGCCCCGTTCCCTCTCTTGACCTTCCCCTGGCTTGCTCATCGTCGGGGCCGAGCGGAAGTGCCAGTCGCCTAACTCCTACCAAATCGTCGGCTTAGACCTGGTTGAAATGTCGCTTGGATAATGAGGTTTGGTTGGCCGCGCCTTCAGGGCGTAGCTGAACCTCTGATGCGGGGGCCGGGCACGCGCTGGAGGTGGAGGAGGCACTGGTGGGCAGGGTCCCGACAGAGCCTCTGCCGTGTCGCTGGCTGGCGCTTGGCCCGGCCTCAGGGACACTCGGCCGCAGGGTGAGGCTCCGCAGAGGCGGGTTTCCCTGTGGGCGCCCCTCCGTCCTCCACGAGGCCCCTCAGCGCCTCCGCTCTGCTCTTCTGCTGTAGGCTGGACACCGACGTTGGCAACTTCCTGAAGGTGTGGAAGACCCTTCCTCCCAGCTCGGCCGGCGCCTCTGAGCCGAGTGACGGTGCTGACCCTGTGCCTCGGGAGGGTCTGCGGAATATGGAAGAAGTCAAGGAGGAGAAGGGGGAGGGGCAGGATGAGCAGCAGGGGGAGGGGCAGGTGGTGCAGGAGCCGCCTGAAGAAGACGCCCCGGACTCCTCACTGGCCTCCGTGTTCAGGGCTGAGTGCCCGTCCCTTTCAGAGGAGATCCTCCGGTGCCTCAGCCTCCACGACCCCCCTGACGGGGCCCTAGACATCGATCTCCTGCCCGCGCCGGCGTCTCCCTACCTGGGCATCCCCTGGGACGGGAAGGCTCCCTGCCAGCAGGTCCTGGCCCAGCTGGCCCAGCTGACCGTCCCCAGCAACTTCACTGCACTCTCCTTCTTCGTGGGGTTCATGGACTCCCACCGGGATGTCATCCCTGACTACGAAGCTCTCGTGGGCCCCCTGCACGGCCTCCTCAAGCAGAAGCCGGACTGGCAGTGGGACTGGGAGCATGAGAAGGCCTTCCTGGCTTTGAAGCGAGCCCTGGTGTCCGCCCTCTGTCTGACGGCCCCCAATGCCCAGCTGCCCTTCCGCCTGGAGGTGACAGTGAGCCAGGTGGCCCTGACGGCCGTGGTCTATCAGGAGCACTCAGGGAGGAAGCACCCCATAGCCTATACCTCAAAACCCCTCCTCCCCGATGAGGAGAGCGAGGGCCCCCAGTCAGGGGGAGACAGCCCCTACGCAGTGGCCTGGGCCCTCAAACATTTTTCCCGCTGCATCGGAGACACCCCGGTGGTCCTGGACCTTTCCTATGCCTCCCGGACCACTGTGGGCCCCGAGACGCGGGAGGGCCGCAAGGTTTCCAAAGCGTGGTTGATCCGATGGTCCCTCTTGGTACAGGACAAAGGCAAGAGGGCCCTGGAACTGACCCTACTCCAGGGCCTGCTGGGAGAAAACCGACTGCTGACGCCCGCGTCCTCGATGCCTCGTTTTTTCCAGGTCCTGCCTCCCTTTTCCGACCTGTCCACTTTCGTCTGCATTCACATGTCGGGCTATTGCTTTTACCGTGAGGACGAGTGGTGTGCCGGCTTTGGCCTCTACGTCCTGTCTCCCACCAGCGCCCCCGTCTCCCTTTCCTTCTCGTGCTCCCCTTACACACCAACCTATGCCCACCTGGCAGCCGTGGCCTGCGGCCTGGAGCGCTTTGGCCAGTCCCGCCTCCCCGTGGTTTTCCTCACGCACTGCAACTGGATCTTCAGCCTCCTGTGGGAGCTCCTGCCCCTGTGGAGGGCTCGAGGCTTCCTCTCCTCCGACGGGGCCCCGCTACCTCACCCAAGCCTGCTCTCCTACATCATCTCGCTCACCTCCGGCCTCTCGTCCCTCCCGTTTATCTACCGGACCTCCTACCGGGGCTCCCTGTTTGCCGTGACGGTGGACACCCTGGCCAAGCAGGGCGCACAGGGGGGTGGGCAGTGGTGGGACCTGCCGAAGGACGTGCCGGCCCCCGTCGTGTCCCCCCACACCATGGGCAGGAGGCCCGACTTGCTGGCACTGCAGCGGAGCGACAGCACTCTGGCCGAGATCATCGCCAAGCTGCGGGCCGGGCAGAAGCTGCCTGGCTCCTCGCCCTTCAGTTCAGTCTTTAACTCCCTCAGCCTGGACCAGGAGAGCGGCCTGCTCATGTTCAAGGGGGATAAGAGGCCCAAGGTCTGGGTGGTCCCGAGGCAACTCCGGAGGGACCTGATTTTCTCCGTGCACGACCTGCCCCTGGGCGCCCACCAGAGGCCCGAGGAGACCTACAAGAAGCTGCGCCTGCTGGGCTGGTGGCCCGGGATGCAGGAGCACGTGAGGGACTACTGCCGGAGCTGCCTGTTCTGCATCCCCCGGAGCCTCCCTGGCAGCGACCTGAAGGTCATCGAGTCCCCGTGGCCCCTCAGGTCCACTGCCCCCTGGTCCACCCTGCAGATCGAGGTGGTGGGCCCCGTCACCATCAGTGAGGAGGGCCACAAGCACGTGCTGATCGTGGCCGACGCCAACACCAGGTGGGTGGAGGCGTTCCCGCTGAAGCCCTACACGCACACGGCGGTGGCGCAGCTGCTGCTGCAGCACGTGTTCGCCAGGTGGGGCGTCCCCGTGAGGCTGGAGGCCGCCCAGGGCCCCCAGTTCGCTCGGCACGTCCTGGTGAGCTGCGGGCTGGCCCTGGGAGCCCAGGCGGCCTCCCTGAGCCGGGACCTCCAGTTCCCCTGCCTGACCAGCTCGGACGCCTACTGGGAGTTCAAGAGGGCCCTCAAGGAGTTCATCTTCCTGCACGGCAAGAAGTGGGCGGCCTCCCTGCCCTTGCTGCACCTGGCCTTCAGGGCCTCCTCCGCCCAGGCCACGCCCGTCCAGATCCTGACCGGGGACGAGGTGAGGCTGAGCGAGCCCCTGTGGTGGGATATAAGCAGCGCCAATATCGAAGGCCTCAAGATGGACGTCTTCCTGCTGCAGCTCATCGGGGAGCTGCTGGAGGTCCACTGGCGGGTGGCCGACAAGCCCAGCGAAAAGGCGGAGAACAGGCGTTTCAAGCGGGAGAGTCAGGAGAAGGAGTGGAATGTGGGCGACCAAGTCCTCTTGCTGTCCCTCCCCAGGAACGGCAGCAGTGCCAAATGGGTGGGCCCCTTCTATATCGGGGACCGCCTGAGCCTGTCTCTCTATAGGGTCTGGGGCTTCCCGACTCCGGAGAAGCTTGGCTGCATCTATCCCTGCAGTCTGATGAAGGCCTTTGCCAAGAGCGGCACACCCCTGTCCTTCAAGGTCTTGGAGCAGTGACTGGGGCGGTGGGAGAGCCCCCCGCTCCAAGGTCCTGGGCTTTTGCTGCTAGGCCTCCCCCAGCCCCGGGAAGTGGTCTCACAGCCCCTTGGGGGCCTCGGTTGTGCCTTTTGTGGAGAAGTGAATTCACAAAGCTTTGCTGAATTGCCTTGAACTGGGGACCAGTGTCCCTACAGAAACATCCCCAGTTTGGGGTATTGGGAGAATCTGTCAAAGGCTGTGAGATATGGGCCTCTGGCGACTTCACCCTGGGGTAAGGGTAGGCCCGGCTCCGTGTCTTTCCCCGAGTATCCCCTTCGTCCTGTCACATGTGGGTGGGTATGTACACATGCCCCCCAGAATCTTACTTCTGGTGTGATTCTGGGCCTCAAAATCGGAACTACATTCCCTCCTCTAATGTGGACTCTTCTGCTGGATTGTTCATGTGGGGAGCCTTTGCCCTTCGAGTTGTCACAGCTGACACAAATCCCTGAGGTTGTTAGGGCTCATTCCCAGTCTCGTGGCCACCTTCCTCAGGCCAGGCTACGCCTGCCCCGCCGTCAAGGAGAGGCTGGCAGTACGGGGCCCGAGGCTCGGAGCTGGGGTAGGAGGACGGCCAGCCACGCAGAGTGTCCTGCTTATCAGCAGGGGAAGGGCAGGGGGAGACAGCCTACCTCAGTTGGCTCCAGCCAGTGGAGACAAGTCCCCATCCCCTGCTTCCATGGCGTCAACCATACAGAAATCAAAGGATCTCGATGCCGAGTGTGGCGTCTCTACCTGACAAGCGACTTCAACTAGACCAAGGGGCCCAGGCCTCTGTCTCAAGGGGGCAGGGCATCTGAAACGAGCAGTCTGGCACACGGTGACGTGCTGGCGTGGCTCTATGTCCCAACCCCACCCCAAAGCCCGCAGCCCTCTCCTCCTCCCATGGCTACTGTACCTTGCATCCCCGGACCCTGCACAGTGTGTGACTGCTTTGGCTGGATCACCCCATCCCCTGCACCTGCCTTCTGTGTGGAGCAAGACCCAGCTCCCTCCGAGCCACTCTCTGCAGAGATCATCTTGTAGGGAGAGTGAATTTCTCCTAGGTGTGTGTGCTTACACCGACCCCTCCGAGTTGCTGCTGTTTCCACCGGCAGAGTAATTCCAGGTGAAGACCAGCACCGGATCACTCTGGCGGGGCCTCTGCGTCGTGTTATTTCTTCAAAGCTGAGCCAGTGTCCTGGCCCGGCCCAGGTTGCCAAAGCACTTGGCGTTGCTCGAGCTAGGCATTACCTACCAGCGCATCCAGTCTGCTTGTTTTACGGCTAAGGAGAGAGGCCCAGAGGGGGAAGCGATGTGCCCAAAGTCACACAGCTAGTTGGTGGCTGAGTGGAGACCAGGATTCAGCCTCCCGACTCTCAGTTCACTTTAAACAGGGTTCTGGTGACAGGTTCAAGGGAGAGAATCCCTCAGAATCCTCTTCAATTCCCCGTCTCCCAGCTCTGTAGACAAACTGCTTCGATGTTGCCCTTAAACCATTTCCGGCTGCTTATTCTGTCCAGCAGAGAATGACTGGGTGACAGCTGAGAAATTGAACGAAGAGCTGTGGGATTGTTAGCAGATAACTTCTTTCCTTTTTTCCCTCCGCTCCCCTGGCTTCTCTGCCTCCCTCCAGTGGAATGCCAACCTCTTCCCGCTCCTCGCTCCTCCGTGCTGGACCCACGTCCCGCCTCCCTCCCCCACCCCAACTCTTAACCACATTTATGATCTTATACCCTTTTATATGATTTTTTTTCATTCAATTTGTCAATAAATGGATCCAAATGGAGCCCCTGTCTAGTTCTTTTTAGCTGCGGACTCAATTCTGGGAGTAGGGAGGGTGGGAGGTGGTCGTGGGTTACGGCTGCTGCCCGCGGAGTTGAAGGCCTGGGCACCACCTTTCCGAGCCCATCTGACCCACGCTCTTGTTTTACAGATGAGGAGAGCGGCATCCAGCAGCGATAGGCCGCTTTGCGGCAGGGCTGGGAGGGGGCCCGGGACACGCGCTTCTATGCTGGTGCTCTTCCCAGTTCTTGTCTCGGAATCTGGAGGAAGGCTGGCGTGGGAGAATGCCATCAGCGCTGGCTCGGCCACGTGGGACTGGACGCAGGATAGAATCAGGCTTGGACGTTGACTCTGTATGCTATCTGTGTGAGCCGTT
The DNA here is from genome assembly GCF_017311325.1 of Ursus maritimus. Classification (NCBI taxonomy): domain Eukaryota; kingdom Metazoa; phylum Chordata; class Mammalia; order Carnivora; family Ursidae; genus Ursus; species Ursus maritimus. The sequence goes on from NW_024426230.1 coordinate 2,513,376, forward strand.
TCCCGAGGCCTCAGTTTCCCCATCTACCTGATGCAGGGTAATGATTCCCAAGTCATGGGGTGGTGCGAGGTTTACGGAAATAACCTGTGTAGAGGCTCCTGTGGTGCCGGGTATGGCGTAAGCCTCCTTCTCTGCTGTGGACGGCATGTCCGAGTCCCCCGAGTCGTATGTTGAAGCCCTGTCCCCTGGGAGAATGCTGTTAGGAGGTCTTAGATATTAGAGGTATTAGAAGGTATTAGAAAGGCTCTCCGGAGGTAATCAGATTTAGATGAGGTCATTAGGGTGGAGCCTCCTTGGTGGGACTCGTGTCCTTATAAGAAGAGAAAGAGGCTAGACGGTGCTCTGTCCCCACTATGTGGGGCACAGGGAGAAGAGGGCCATCTGCAAGCCCAGAAGTGGGCTGTCACCAGGCACCGGATCTGTCGGCACCTTGATCTTGACCGTGCAGCCTTCCGAACAGTGAGAAAGAAACGCCTGTTGTGTGAGCCCCCTAGTCTATGGCGTCTTGTTACAGCAGCCCAAGCTGACTGTGCCAATTGCACGCCAGCTAGCATTTCTCTTCTTCCTGTCCCCGGACTCATGCTGTTATTGACCTTCAGGCTCAGAGACCTTGCTCATGGTAGCCAAGCTTCCCAAAGTTGGGCCTCTGCTTCTTGTTGCCTTTTTCACCTGACCAAACTTTTTTTTTTAAAGATTTTATTTATTTATTTTTAGAGAGACAGAGACAGAGACAGAGAGCGTGGGGTGGGGGGAGAAACAGAAGGAGAAGAGAACCTCAAGCAGACTCCATGCTGAGTTTGGAGCCTGTTGCTAGAGCTCCATCCCAGAGATCAAGACGTGAACCAAGAGCAAGAATCAGACACTTAGCTGACTGTGCCACCCAGGTGCCCCTCACCTGCCCAAGCTTCTGTTCAGCACTGGCAGGCGTATGGGGTGGTAGGAACGAAATGTCCTTCCTGAGAACTCCCCAGTTCGTATATACTCTGTCATTCATTAATTATGGAGTACCACTACGTGCCAGGCCCTGCCTAGGTGTGGGGTGGCTAGCAGGTAACCTGAGTGATATGGTCTCTGCCCCTTTGGTATCCGCACTCAGGTGAGGGAGATGACTCAAGATGATTCAACAAGCAAATCTGGTGCAGGGCGGTAAGAGAGCGTGGCAGAGAAGGCGCCCTGTGGCTCAGGCACCTGGGATCTCAGCTCACAGGCCTTTCAGAGAGGTCCTGGTCTTCCCTGACCCCTTCACCAAGAGCAACGCACATGCCTGTAGTACAGGTCAGCCAGTGAGCGGCACGGAACCCCTAAGTGGAAGGCTGATCAGCAAGGTGGTTCAGCAAAATCTGTTTGCTACTCAGGATGACTTGAAGCGAGAATCGGATTTTATCCACATTGGCTTCTGAGCCCTCTGATAGTGAGATTTTTCTTCTTCACTGTTGAACAACTTCAAGGTCTGAGCAGGATTTGAGATCCCTCCTGTCTTTGGGGGAGTGAATAAAAACCGTTTGTCTACAGCTAAGCATCATGGGCACGGTAGACCACCAGTCACCGCTCCCCTCATTTATACCCATCACGATTTTCCCTTCTTATATGGGGCACTGGCAGGCGGGCTTCCCACGTCTCTGCAGAGAAGTTACAGAACAGCCCAGGATGCAGATAGTCCCACGACGTAACGTTCCACACTGTATCTCGTTCCCATGTTAAAACTTAACATAAACTAGCTGGTGAGATAAGGACCCCTAAGCTTTGCTGTACCACGTTTTCTGAGCAACCATTGACTAAGCCCTTGTGTGCAGGGTAAAAGTGAACACATCTGAATGAAAGGAGCTTTGTAACAGGTAAATGGCCACTATAAAACAAAACAAAAATCCTACCTGCTTTTTAAAGATTGCCCAAGAATCCTTGAGACACGCAGCGGTTTAAATTTGTTTACTAATCTAAACGGTAACAGTAACTTCCGTATATTGAGGACTTGCTTTGTGCCAGGCACGGCTCTAAGGGTTTTCCAGCCCTGTGGAGCAGATCCAATGATTTTTTCCATCGTATAGAGGACAGAGAGGTGAAGTCACGGAAGGCTAAGCGAGAGGCTCACTTCTCACTGCTTCTCACGCGAGCATGGTCACTTGGTGGCTCGGGTTGCTCCCTGCTACCTGCCTTCAGTCTGGGGCCTCTCTGTCTTTCACTAACGTGTTACACAGTGTCAGTTCAGATTTCTCCATTTCGGGTTAGCCCAGATTAAGATGCTTCACAAACGAAAACCGGTCCCGATATACCTCGGGTAGGCCCAAGAACGATTCTCTTGGCCCTGATCAATTTTGACTTGAAAGCCATGCCTTCTTTCTCTGAGGTGTGCTGAGAAAACAGTGATTTTGAATTGCTGCTTGGCCATTTCACAGTACGGTAACCCTGCCCATGCCCAGAGGCTGGGACATTTTCAGGGGTCAGAGCTTAGGTTGCCACACTCCCCCTGCCCCCACCCCGCCCCAGGTTCTCTCTTGGCTTTTCCTAGGAGCACCTTTTAAAATAATCACTTAGGTCCATATATACAATGGAATATTACTCAGCTATCAGAAAGAACGAGTTCTCAACATTTGCTGCAACATGGACGGCACTGGAGGAGATGATGCTAAGTGAAATAAGTCAGGCAGAGAAAGACAACTATCATATGATTTCTCTCATCTATGGAACATAAGAACTAGGAAGATCAGTAGGGGAAGAAAGGGATAAAGAAAGGGGGGGTAATCAGAAGAGGGAATGAAGCATGAGAGACTATGGACTATGAGAAACAAACTGAGGGCTTCAGAGGGGAGGGGGGTGGGGGAATGGGATAGACTGGTGATGGGTAGTAAGGAGGGCACGTATTGCATGGTGCACTGGGTGTTATACGCAACTAATGAATCATCGAGCCTTACATCGGAAACCGGGGATGTACTGTATGGTGACTAACATAATATAGTAAAAAATCATTAAAAAAAAAAATCACTTAGAGCTGAGCCCACAGACATTATAGTGACCTCTGGGCCAACCACCTTATGAATCATAGGTGCTTGTCACCCTGCTCTCTACCTTCTGCTCGCTCATTCGTGACCAAGGACAGACAGCTGCCCTTCCCTTGGTTCATTGCGTGTACCCCCACCCCCAATTCTGGGATTTGCAAGTAATAAATCTTGTGTCTTTCCTTCGTGTGCGTGTACTGAAACTGCACCTTCCGTGAAAATGGCCCAGGGGTTTTCAGTCCCCTGTGGTGAGAGCTCAGACAGGGAAGGAGTGACCTGCCTTCGACGTCCGTGTGGGTGGCTTGGGCCTCCTCACTCAGCGGGTCTTAAGCTGCGTATTTTTAATTTAATACACCAGCTCCAGGTCCCCCAACAGAGGACAGTGCCGCTTTCGCTCAGCTAGTACCTGGGGCGACTGCGTAAGCCTCCACATTCTTGCAGACGGTGACAGTGAAGCAGGAGGTTTCCAGCGGCTGGACTGCCAAGGATCTCAGACACCACACAAAGAAATGTCTCATTCTGAGACTCGGCCCCATCCCCTAAAGGGCTTTAGGCAGTGAAGTTCATTTACGAAGATCATTATGGCAGCCCCAGTGTGGAGAACGGGCAGAGGGAGGCACAACTGGAGGCCAAGGGATCAGTTAGACAGCTTTTGGGGAACTAGGGGCACCTGGGTGGCACAGTCGGTTAAGCATCCCACTCTTTATTTCAGCTCAGGTTATGATCTCCGGGTTGTGGGATTGAGCCCCACACTGGGCTCCACTCTGGGTGTAGAGTCTGCTTAACATTTTCTCTCTCCCTCTGCCCCTCCCTCACCTAAAAAGAAAGAAAGAAAGAAAGAAAGAAAGAAAGAAAGAAAGAAAGAAAGAAAGGAAGGAAGGAAGAAAGAAAGAAGAAAGAAAGAAAGAGAGAGAAAAAAGAAAGGTTTTGGGAAACTCCATCTGAGAGATTGGTCTTTTGAGCCCGGGTGGGTGGAAACAATGAATGGAACTCATGAGTGTAAGTGATTGGCTATGGGGAGTAAGGGGGAGGGGAGAACCGAGGACAATGGCTAGTGCTGGGTTAGGGCAACATGGAGGCTCCATTTACAAAGAACAGACACAGAGAACAGATCTAGGCAGGAAAGACTATCATTTTAGGAGGTTGACTTTAAGGTGGGATGTCCAATGTATGAGTCTGAGATGTAGGAGGAGATCAGGGATAGAGAAAACCAGTGTGGAAGCTGTCAGCACACGGATGGGAATTCAAGCTTTTCAGGGTGTGTCAGGACAGAAGGACTCCTAGGGCAGAACCTTGAGGAAAACCAACCTTCAAGCCATGGGCAGAGGTAGAGGAGCCCGAAAAAGAAACTGGAGCCTGGTCAGGGCAAGCCCAGAAGGCGTATATTCAGGGAAACTGACGCAGAGAGTTCTATCTAGTAGGAGGTGTGGCCAACAGGCTCAAATGTTAGGGAGAGCCTGAAAAACAGAAGGACCAGGAAGTGTCCATTGACTTTAGTGACACGGAAGTTGCAAGTGACCAACTGAGAGCGGTTTAGGTGGAGCAGTGGAGGCCACAGCTGACTTAAGAGGTGAGAAACTGGTGGACATAAATATTTGACTCTAAAGAGGAGGAGAGATGATGCCAGCTAGCCTTGGGGGCCTATAAAGCCGAGGACAACTCGAGACCTACAGCTATTTCCATTCCTGTCTTTTTCTCTTTCAGATTTAAGATACTTGGGTCTAGTTAACTGCTGAAGGGACAGAGTAGAGAGGGAGAAGTTGCACCTGCAAGAGAGAAGCGAGGAAAAGAAAAGGGGATGTCTGGAGGAAGTGAGCTCCGTGACTGGTGGATGGAGATGGCTGCTCTGACAAGAAGAGGGACCCATCTTCTACTGAGCCAGATAGGAGGAAGGAGAGATGAGAACGGTGAGTTTCTAGATGTGGTTGGTGGTGAGAAGGGTTCCCGCCTGGTGTTTCTGCTTCTTCAATGAAGGAGGCTGTCTCCTGCTAACAAGAGGGGCGGAGCTGGTGGTGTGACAGGTTTCGCTTCAGCTGGATGCTGGGGGGGATGAGGAGAACACCTGGCAGAGGAAACCACAGAAGACTTGCCTGGAGGCTTGAGGACAGGGGTGGCTGGACACCATGAGTTTAGACCTAGAGTGCATCTTTCAGTGGTGGGACTTTCTCTGCCACAGTCAGCTGCCAGGATGTGGCATAGGGAGGTGGGACAGCTGGCTTCTATGCTTAGGATCCTTAAAGTCCGGGGAGATTTTTGTACCTGGAGAGGAATACTAACTGCCATTTGTTATTTGATCTATTTACCTCGTAAACCTACTTAAGCAAAATTGTCTAAATGATTTATACACCCAATAATCCAAATCTACGTGTTTTACAAATACAATGATTTAAACATTGATTGTAAACGTAAATCCTCGTACATATTTCGATAGGATCACCAGTATAATGTATTAACTGCTCGAAAAGCATGATTTTGGTAAAGCACACATCCTACAAGGACCATGACATTTATTATACCTACACTTACAGTTATTATGAAAATGGGTTTGGAGACCCAAGAGATGGATACTATCTCAGTTTAGATATCCAAGAAAAGAAACTTATCTCAGTGCAGATGAAGTTTTGTATTACTAATCCATGAATTCTTGGTGGGGACCTGGGAACTGGATCCCCTTCTAAAATGATTAAAATTGGAGCGAGTGTTTACCTTGAATAGTGTGGGAATTCTTCAAGCTCACATTTTTTTCACATGATAAGTGTGTTGTAGCTGGGTGCCTTTCCTTTAGATAATGCCATCTTTAAGTTTAATGACAAGGATATTCCAAGAAGGTCAATGTTCCATGCAGATGTTCCAAAAATGTCCATGCCCTGATTCCTGGAAACTTGATTATGTTTCATGGTGAAGTGGACATTTTCATATGTAATTAGGGTTCAAATAGGGAGATTATCCCGGATTATCTGGGTGGGCCCAATCTAATCACATGATCACTTAAAATCAGAGAACTTTCTCCACCGAAGTCAGAGACATGGATGGGTCAGGGAGATTCAAAGTGTATGAAGGACTTGGCCCAACATTGTTGGCTCAAAGATGGTGGACCTCAGTGCTATAGCTGTAAGAACCTGAACTCTGAATGAGCTTGAAAGTGGATTCTTCCCCTTCAACAAGGAAGGCAGCCCTTGTTTTCGACCTTATGAAACCCCAAGTAGAGAGTCCAGTCATGCTCTGCTGGACTTCTGACCTACAGAAAACGGTGAGATAATGGGTAGGTGTTACGTTGAGCTGCTAAATGTGTGGTCACTCGTTGCACAGCAGTGGAAAACCAATACAACAATTTCATTGTCATCATTTACAAATTTATGTAGCCCATTTGCACTTTCAAAAACATCTAGTTGTTTTCCCCCGATATGCAGTTTCCTCCTCTTCCTCGGTATAAAACTTCTGACATTTATTTAGCTGAGCATAGCTGCCTGGAATAAAGACTCTACTTCCTAGCCTCTGTCCCTGGCCTGGGGTGGCCAGGTGTGAGTCAATTCTAGCCAATGAGATTCAACCACAATGTGGGATGCACCGTTCAGAAGGCTCCTATAAAGGAAAGTGGTGTGCCCTTTCTTCCTTCTTCCTTCTTGGGGGGCTGTAAGGCTGATGTAATGGCTGGAGTGCAAGGAGCCATCTTGGGCCATGAGATGGCGTGCTAAAGACGGTAGAATGGCAAGAAGGGAAACTGAGCTGTGATCATCATAAAACTGCAGTCCGGCCCTAGACTCTATGCATGAATTCTTCTATGTGAGACAGAAATAATACTCCTTGGCTAAGCCATTATTATTTTGGGTTTACTGTTACTGCAATCTCATTGTAATTAGTATCGTAATATAGAGGCTCCCTTTCCCCAGAGATGAAGGATCAAGTTTGAGTTGGGAGCAGTTATCTTTTGGACGTCTGACTAATTCATCATCTTGCAAAACACTGTTGGACTCCTTTTCTTCCTAGGGGTAATATATGACCAGATGGTGCCAATTCTTCTTCATTCTTGACACAGTTCCAACTTTCTGTGGAACTACTCACAGTTCTAGGTGTCCACCCCTCCTTACTTACACAGATAAAGAGAATGAGTGTACCTTATGAAGAGATAAAATGCCTACTATGTTTATACTCTTCTACTTATCAGCATTAACTAAAAATATACCATTATATTTGTTCTTCTCCACTTGGTATATTAACTATCTTTTTGCACGTTTTATAGTGACTTTTTCCTTTTTGAATCCGCTATAGAGTCATGGATTTTCAAAACTCGCCTTGTTCCAATTAATTATATTATCTTCCTTTTTTTAAAAATTAAAAAAAATATTTTTAAAAAATATTTTATTTATTTATTTGAGAAAGAGAGCAAGAGTGGGGCTAGGGGCAGAGGGACAGGAAGAGGGAGAAGCAGACTCCCCACCGAGTGGGGAACCTGATCCCAGAACCCCAAGATCACGACCTGAGCCGAAGGCAGGCGCTTAATTGACTGAGCCACCCAGGTGCCCCTATTATTTTCCTTTTGATGATCAAATTGCCACAGCATGTCAGGTGGGAGCATTTTAAGATGGACTCCTTTGCCTTTTCAGCTCTACCTTATACAGTTTAAAAAGTGTCCTTGCTTTTTGTCATTAACCACATGTCCCAGGACTAGAGTCATTTAAGACGTGGAGCTATTTATTCTCCAAGGAACACTGACTATTTATTTATTTATTTATTTATTTATTTATTTAAGATTTTTATTTTTTTTTATTATTTATTTTTAAAGATTTTATTTATTTATGTGACAGAGAGACAGCCAGCGAGAGAGGGAACACAGGCAAGGGAGGTGGGAGAGGAAGAAGCAGGCTCCCAGCGGAGGAGCCCAATGTGGGGCTCGATCCCAGGACTCCGGGATCACGCCCTGAGCCGAAGACAGACGCGCAATGACTAAGCCACTCAAGCGCCCCTAAGATTTTTATTTTTAAGTAATCTCTACACCCAACATGGGGCTTGAACGTACAACCCTGAGATCAAGGGTCACGTGTTCCACTGACTGAGCCAGCCAGGCGCCCTGTCCCCTGAGTTATTTAATTTAATTAAATTAATTTAATTAATTAATTTATTTTTAAAGATTTTATTTATTAATTTGAGTGAGAGAGAGAGAGAGAGAGCACAAGTGGGTGGAGGGGCAGAGGGAGAAGCCGACTCTCCCCTGAGAAGGGAGCCCAAGGTGGGGCTCCATCTCTGGACCCCGGGATCATGACCTGAGCCAGAGGCAGCTGCTTAACTGGCTGAGTCACCCAGGTGCCCCTCCCCTGGGAGTTATTTTAAAGATGAATAATATTTGAGGCAACGATCCAGGTGCTAAGAATGCATATCACATTTTTCCTGATGTTGTTTCTAGGCTACTTTGGTGACAACATTTGAAAAAGTTATTTCTTTTGAAAACCACAAATTCACATTGGTATTTCCTATTTAATTCAAGCATTACTAATTTCCTTTTTTATTTGACTCGAATATACAATCTTACATTTCTCTTCTCAACAACATACCTGCTTGTATCCTGTAACCCCTGACCCAAATTGTAATGGCATCTTGTCTCTTCAGTGATCCAGCAGTTTCCCACTGACCATCACTCTCCAGCTGCTTTACTGATAGGTTCGTCCGTGCTGGGAGAATGGGACAGCGCGGTAAGACAGAGAGATTTTATAATACCGGCAGGGGAGTGGTTGAAGGGATGAATCATAGCATCCAAGATAACAGGAAGTTTAAGAAAGGAGGACAAGACAGCACAAATCAGGAGAAAGAAGAGAGGCTGAGGGACCGTCTGGAACAGGTACCGTGAAGGTAGCCGAGAGAGCTGGGAGGTGACGGTCAGAGTGTGGAGGGGACGAAGTTCAGATCACAAAGGTGGAGCAGTTCTAGGAGGTGGCGTTGTCAGTGACACATTCCATGCCTGGAGATCTACACTTGCTCACGTGTGACTTTCCACCCCTACCTCCAGCTGTCTAAGGAAGCTCAGTGCACCCGCTCTTGGCTAGAATGAGCACACACACCCTATGTCTTGGATGGGGGGGAGGGCCAGAGTCCATCTGGGACCTAGCACAGATGGATACCCAGGTTCACAGCCTGCTGGCTGCCTCCACGTAAATGAAACCTGTTACCATGTTCAGGCTGGCCACATGCCCTTCCTGCCCCACCAGCCACAGGCTCTGGGCCGCTCTGTGATCTTCCTCACACTTTTGCTGGTGCCTAAGCCTCCTGTCCTAGCCCACGCAGCGCTGGCTCGGCTTCTGGTTGTGCTGGCCAAGATCCGTGATGCTGGCACACCTCATAGGAAGGAGCCCGCAGGGTACACTGAGGCTGGTCCATCTGGGCCCCAGTGGGGGCCTGTCAGGCTCACCTGTGCCACCTGTCCCCAAATAGCACTGAGTGGAGAGCTGGGGGTGGAGGAACAGGAAGAGCAGAGTCTGCAAAGTAGCACAGGACTCCCTACCTGCCAAACCCTGCAGGCACAAGGAGATGCGGTGGGAGGCTGGGGGTGGGAGGGGACATAAGAGGGGCCAGGTCCCCAGACACCACAGCTCTACTCTTCACTCTTCGCCTTGGGTGTTAGGCACAGGGTCCCATGCAAGAAGGGAGAATACAGGCAGCCAGAGGGAGCCTCTCTCCTACCCCAAAGGTGCCGTTTCTGGGGCAGGAGAGGGCAGAAGGCAGAGGTCAGAAGTCAGGGGTTAGATTCCGGTCCTTGAAAGGCTTGAGCGTTTAAAGTGGGAAAATGAGGAAGCCAGAGAAGCTTGAATATTTCCAGCCACCCAATAGGTTCCCCCGACGGAGGCGCAGGGACACCCGGTCCCCAGGGTCCAGGGGCAGTAACACAGAGCTGGTGGCTGCCTCTCGAGTCACATCAGGGTCGTTGGCAAAGGCTGAGATGACAGGCCATGTGTTCAGCATCAGGCTCACCTGGGGAAGTAAGCCCAGTTAGCACTTCTCCCCAGCCCTTGTCCAAGACCCCCACTTTCCTGAGGGCTTCTTCTTTTCTCCAGGCCTCAAGGGACTGTGTAATCCTGGGAACTTGGGGCTCAGTGCACTCTCATAGGAGGGCTGAAAGGTGGCCAGTGTTGGCCTCTACCTCCTCCACCGTCTCTGCTAGGCTGGTCCTTTCCTCCCTTGCTCCTGCCAGCACCCCCTCCCCCACGGTCAGTGGAGGGTCTACCTAGGAGTCACAGCTGAATTCCACTTATCCCCCCCCCCTCCTGAGCCAGGACAGGGCCCCAGCACACAGGTCACCTGGACAGTTTGGCGGTTGTACACCTTCACCACATGGAACCGGAAGCTATAGACACCTCGGACAGGGGCCACGAAGGAGCCTGAGGCCCGGTCAAAGCCACCACCCTCATTTACCAGGACCTGTGGGAAGCAGACTCTGCTGAGTAGGGCTCAGGAAGCTACTGGGTTGGGGGGGGGCAGGAGTAAGGAAAAGAAGGGGTGGCAAGTAGACAAGAACAGGAGAAAGGCACGGATTCAAAAGAAATGGTGAGAAAGGGCATGGAGGGATGTGGGTAGGAGTGTAGGGAAGGGAGATGGGCAGTTGGGCTGAGGAGCACCTGGTCACAGTGGGAGGCTTCTCCTTAAGGGCAGTTGGTTCCAGGTCCTTACAGGTGGTCCGTACAAGGGTAGGGGGTTACCTGGTCGAAGTAGATGGCCCCACTGGTGCCATTGCTGATCTCTCCTGCTGGCTCATGGTGGTGGCTTCGGACTGCGGCAAATGCCACTCTTCCGGGGGGGGCCTCTCCCAGGGCTGCTCCCCCAGGCCCCCCTGCAGCAGCTCGCCCAGGTTCACAGACCACCAGGCACTCACCCTCCAGGAGGACAGGCTCTGCCCCCTCTTGGGCCCACCCACACCCTAGGGCTAGAAGCATCAGGGCCAAGGGCAGCTTGGGGCTGGGCCAGTGTCGCTTGGCTCCCAGCATGGCTGAGTGGCTCTGTGACCTGCAAGTCCTCCTGTCTTCTATCTCCTCTCACTGTTCCTTTCTGTTGGCTCTTCTCACGGACTCTCACTACCTCTCACCCTGTTCCTCAGCCCCCTCTCTGGGTCTCACTGTTCCCTGGTCTCAGCATCTCTCTCTCCATACCTCTCTGTGTCCCACGACTCTGTCCTGCCTCTCTCTCCCGCTGTCACTGCAGTTCCCTCCTCCTTGGCAGGGCATGAAGTGACAGCAGCAGTTGGGCTCAAGGAGGGAGAGGGGGGGATGAAGCAGCCAGACAGGAGGGCTACAGCCAGAACCCAGGGCAGCCCCTCTGGAGAGCACTGAAGGCTGCATCTGGGATGACAGACAACTTGGTGTATTCGTAAGCGTGTACACGTGCCTGTGAGAACGTGTGAGTGCCTTTATGTGTGTGCGTGTGAGCGCATGTGTGTGCAAGACAGCCCTACAGCCCCTTCCTTCTCCTTGTTTCTCCCCTCTTCAAAATCCCTCGCTAGTCAACAGCCCACTCAGTGGCCCTTTTCCGCTGTTGGAAGAAGGCGGGAGCCCTTGTCTTTTCCCTACAATCGTTTTGGTGCAAAGTGCTTGGGCCAACGGTGTCAGTATCTTGTGACCCTGGGCCAGTCTCTTTCTCTCCTTGGTCTTCCATATCTTCATCCGAAGGTAATGGATTAGTTCCTTTAAGGCCCTCTTCACCTCCAGCTCTCAACTCTTCTCTCCCCAGACACAGCTGCTCAGACGAGCGAGAGCTCAGACGTACGGGGACAGACAAACCCATCAGGCAGGCTTGGACGCGGAGCCGGAGGGAGCTGCGGGCGAGTGGGCGGGCCTGGGAGGCGGGGCCGGGGGCGGGCCGGGGGCGGACCGGGGAGGAGCCCGGTGGCAGGCGCGCGCTAGGGCCCGGAGCCGGCCCAGCGCGGGGTGGGGTCTGGCTGACTCCACCCCGGGCCAGGAAGTGACTCAAAAAACTGTTCGAGATGTGGAGAAGACAGGTCCCAGTTGGGTGAGGACTTCGGGAAGGCCCGCCCAGATTCGGACCCCCCCGTCCCCCGCCCTTCTCCACCGGGCCTGGGGCGCGGGCGAAGCTGGGGCCAGCAGGCACCGAGAGGCGCCGGCGGGACTGAGGCCGGAGCGGGCGGCCGAGGCGGGTAGGCGCGCTCTCCCCCGCGCCCGGGCCGCGGGAGCCGAGCCGGAGGCCCCAGTGCGGAGCGCGGCCGGGGGGAGGGGCGGCCGGGGGCGGCGGCTGTGGGCGGTACCCGGCCTGGCCCCTGGGCCCCGGGTGGGGCCGTAGCGCCACGGAGAGGAGCGGCGGACCTCGGAGGGAGGGGGGTGGGTGGGAGGGGCTAGAACCTTGGACATGGCAGATTGGGGACTTCAGAGGACATCCCAGTTCAAGCCCCGGTGAGGATTCGTCTTTAAGAGGCCGCTTTGGACCCGGAGACTGCAGAGACCCTGAGGAGAGAGACTGTTTCGTCATCTGTCCACTTCTGGTCTCCAGACAGAGCTGGAGCCCCCCACTCTTCCTGCTTAGGGCTGTGGTCAGCCTTTTCCAAAGGCCAGATGCCCATCCCCAATAGGCAGCCTTGTTTGCCCATGACTTCCACTCGGAGAGAAGACCCGGTTCCGGATAATCTGACCTTCCCTTCCTAGATGGACCCAGGGTGTTTACTAGATCGCTAACTAGGTGCGACCTGTTGATAGCTGGTGTAGGCTGGGAGACCAACATTTGGGTTGAGGGGACGAGGAGGCTCTGAGCTGCCTTCCCTCCTTCCAGGGCTGGGTAGCCAAGCAGCCATGCCTACCTGGGGGGCCGGCTCCCCGTCCCCTGACCGCTTTGCCGTGTCTGCCGAGGCTGAGGACAAGGTGCGGGAGCAGCAACCCTACGTGGAGCGCATCTTCAGCGTGGGGATGAGTGTCCTCCCGAAGGACTGTCCTGAGAACCCTCACATCTGGCTGCAGCTGGAGGGCCCCAAGGAGAACGCCAGCAGAGCGAAGGTGAACACCCCTCTCTGACCCTTCAGGGAACGATGACTCCCTCCCCTACGCGGAGGCAGAGGAGAGGAGGGGCTGCTGGGGAGGATCTCCAGTCACTCCTTGGTTGTCTTACTGGCAACCTCAGTGGCCCTGAACTTTGAGGGACTTTGCAAATCTGCCTTTCTTTGGAATTTTGGTTTCATTTCAGCCGTGAGGAGCCAGGTTCTGCCAAGACTTAGAGAGAGGTGATTGATCGTGTTCAAATCAGTTGTGCTGTTGGGGGAGACTGGAGATAATCCAGTTGGGCAAGCAGGCCCCACCAAGGAATTCACTGGGGGATGGGAAGCCAGTCCACATTGCTTCCTTCGGTCAGAGGTTCCAGTACAGCTCCACCACCTACCAGCCCTGTAACAGAGTCTCCCGTTTCCTTATTTATGAAATGTGAATAATAGCAGTGTCCACCTCATTGGGCTTATTGCGAATGAGATAAAGCATGAGGTCAGCGAAAGTTCGCAATGACAGTCATTGTGATGGAAATATATAACACGCATACACACGCATACATATTTAGAGAGACAACCTTGTTAATTATAGTCAGTTAATTATAATAGTATCTTAAATAGAGGCAAGTTCTAAATGGAAATATTAGCCGTAGACTATCAGCTGAGAAGGGGCAGAGGTAGATTCTTGATCCCTTTTTAATCCTCGCGTTTGTCAGGACCTGTGGGGCTCCATTGCTCTGCCCAGGCATCCTGGAGCTTGGGGCGGGGGTTGCAATGGGCTTGAAGAGGCTACTGGGCCATGTAGAATTCTAGCAGTCTCCACCCCCCCCCCCCCCCCGCCCATTCCTCCCCCAGGAGTTCCTGAAGGGTCTTTGCAGCCCAGAACTGCGGGATGAAGTCCACTACCCACCCAAACTGCACTGCATCTTCCTGGGAGCCCAGGGCTTCTTCCTTGATTGTCTGGTCTGGAGCACATCAGCCCACCTCGTGCCAGGGCCCCCCGGTTCGCTGATGGTCAGTGGCCTGACCGAGGCCTTCGTCATGGCTCAGAGCAGAGTGGAGGAGCTGGTGGAGCGGCTGAGCTGGGACTTCCGGCCGGGGCGCTCCCCTGAAGCCTCTCAGTGTGCTGGAGTGCGGAGAGACTTCTCTGCCCTGCTGCAGCCCTGTGGGGATGCCCACAGAGAGGCCCTGCTGCAGCTGCCCCTGGCTGTCCAGGAGGAACTGTTGAGCCTGGTGCAGGAGGCATCCAGGGGGCAGGGGCCCCAGGCACTCCCTCCCTGCGGCGCGGGGAGCCCAGGCCCACTGGGTGCTCAGTACCAGGGAGTCAGAGCTCCCTCGAGTGAAGGCGGGGAGTCCCTGGACCCTGGACCTACGGGGTGGCAAGAGTCAAGGGGAGAGAGACAGGTTATGGAGAAGGAGGGAGGGAAGCAGGGTGGTCCCAGGGAGATGGATTTGGAATGGAAGGAGCTGCGTGGGGAAGAGGCCTGGGATAAAGACGGGGCCTTCAGATCACAGTCAGGAGGGGGAGTGGCAGGGCAGGTAGGGCCCCTGACAGGAAAGGCCGTGGGCAAGGAGGGGGTGCCTCAGGACAGAGGAAGGTCGTTCTGTGTCCAGGGTGAGCCTGCTGGTGCCCAGGGCCCCTGTCAGAGGGCAGCTCAGCCCCGGGGAGCCTCCCTCCTCCAGCGGCTACACAATGGAAAAGCCTCACCTCCAAGGGTGCCTAGCCCTCCACCTGCGCCCGAGCCCCCGTGGCACTGTGGAGACCGAGGAGACAGGGGAGACAAGCAGCAGGTCGTGGCTCGAGGTCGTGGGTCTCCGTGGAAACGAGGCACGCGTGGGGGCAACTTGGTGACCGGCACGCAGCGTTTCCAGGAGGCCCTGCAGGACCCTTTCACCCTGTGCCTTGCCAATGTGCCTGGCCAGCCAGACCTCCGTCACATTGTCATTGATGGCAGCAACGTGGCCATGGTGTGAGTACCCAGTGGGCCTGAGGATCCTGGGGGTGGGGATGATCCGAGCAGTTTTACTGACTCGGGACATGTGCTGAGTGGCCCCTCCTCTGGGGCCCCAGAGCGCTGACCCCTTCGCACCGCAGGCACGGTCTCCAACACTACTTCTCCAGCCGGGGCATCGCCATCGCTGTGCAGTACTTCTGGGACCGGGGCCACCGGGACATAACTGTCTTTGTGCCTCAGTGGCGCTTCAGTAAGGATGCCAAGGTCAGAGGTGAGTTGGGCCTGCTCTTTTGTAACCTGGGATAGGCCCCTCTTCGGCCTGAGGATAACCCCGTTGTGCTCCTGTGTTTCTCCAGAGGGCCACTTCCTGCAGAAGCTCTACTCCCTCAGCCTGCTCTCCCTCACTCCCTCCCGAGTCATGGATGGCAAGAGGATCTCCTCTTACGATGATAGGTACTTGCCTCCTTCCTGGCCCCAGTCTTGAGATTCAAGGAACACCCGGGGGGGACCGAAGGAGAGACAGAAGCGCCTGACCCCTTGTGCTGTCTCTAAGCCCGGGTAGCAGGAACATGGCCGGTTATTCCTCCGTGGACCTGTACGAATGGGTCAGTACACCTGCCTTACAGGCGCGACAAAACGGATGGTAGACAACCGTTGTTGCCCATTCATTCATTTTTCATTCCTCAAACTGGAGGCTGCCCTGTATTTGTGTAGTGCCTTCCTCTCTAGAAAATACTAGTTTAATGGAAAGCTGGGAAGGCTGGTGACGTAAGTAACTGACAAGTACCTTCTGACTGCCCACATTTCCAAACATGTAGAGAAATTCCCCAGCATTCTGGAAGCACCAGGGTAGATGTTCAGAATCACAGGTCAGATGAAGAGACACAAGCCCCGCGCGCTAAGACTACAAAACACATTCGAATAGAAAGATCACTGGACTTAGAATCAGAAGATCTGAATTTAAGCCCCACGTTGTACTATTCATTGACTCTGCCCATGGACCAGTCTCTTAGTGGGCTCACCTCTTTGTCTTAGGGTCCTCTTCATTTAGTCACCCTCCCTTGTGAATATCAAAAGGGGCTAAGGGATGTGCTTGCCTCACTCAAGGTCCTACGCAGGCGTACAGTGATATTCCTTACCTGTTCATGGACCCAGTCAAGTGTGGCAGTGGGTCTCTTCTGTGTCATAACAGAACCACAGACACAGGGTAAGAGAGGTTCACTCTCTTGACCAAGGCTATTATATGGCAGAGGAAAACTGAGAACTTAAAGCTGCCAAAATGTTTAAATGAAAAATGCAGGGCGCATTATCTCTCCAGGGTACACACGTAGTGGGGAAATGGGCAGATTTTAAAGATTTAATTAATTTATTTTGGAGATAGGGAGAGCAGGTGAGGGGTGGGGTGGAGGGGAGGGGTAGAGGGAAGGGAACAGGAAGACTCCACACTGAGCACAGAGCCTGACGCAGGGCTCCATCCCACGACCCTGAGATCATGACCTGAGCTAAAATCAAGAGTCAGACGCTTAACCAACTGAGCCACCCAGGCGCCCCAGAAATGGGCAGATTTAAAAACCCAGTGAACCAATTAAAAAATTTTACGACGAGTTCTTTATTCTCTAGGATTTTCAGTTTGAAAGAGAAAACTTGTTTCCAGACTATAGTGATTATATATTTTGTCTTTTCAAATACATAATGTTTTCTCCCTAACAAGCAAATGGTATTCTACAAAAAGGCAGTTCCCTTTCTCCCAGTGCTCTTCTGTTTTATGTCTAGATTTCACAGATTATCCAAGATATGGAAACTTTCCACACCAGCATTGACACAGAATTGAAACCGAAGAGCGAGTCAGTTGTAATGAATTTTAAAGGCACGTGTCTGTACAGTTATGTAGGTCCCACTAGGCAGGCAGCCCAGTGCGAATCTGGAATTCTGTCTGGTTACAGTGAGTAACACAGTGGCGCGTGGTGCAGGCCTGCTGAATGAGGAGTGCTGAGCAACAGATGAAGTAACATGCTAGTAAAATACCCTTAACCTGCGAATGCCTTTGTATATCCTCTGATACCACGTACGTTCATATGTCCTCTCCTTCGTCTCCCAGACAGAAACTCCGAACCAGACATCTGTTACACTGAATCCTGTGCACTAGTCTCCTGTACGCACACTGTCTTTCAAATCCTGCCTGCCCACTTAGCACCTAGCAGTAGGCCCACAGCCTGTAGAAGGGGGTGGGGATGCTGGGAATTAGGGAAGGCCTGATCATTGACTTCAGTCCACACAAACCCCAAACCAGACACAGTGGCAACTTGGAGGAAAGGGAGCCCCCTTCTGGTGAGGGTTTTCTGGGAAGGGAGGGATTTGCCTTTTTTGTTGTTGATCTGGGCTGGGCTGGGCTGCATCTTTTGGCTTCTAAACCTGTTAGAAAAGACCCCCATCCACTGCCTCATGAGACCCGTCCCAGTCTTATGGAATCGGAATTACTGAAGTGGGGCCCAGGCATCTCTTTTTGAAAAGGTCCCTGGTGATTCTGTTCGTCAGTGAAGTTAGGGAAGCACCTCCAGATGGAGGGAATAGTTTGAGAAATGTCGTGGCAGTCAGACAGCACAGGACATGTTTGGAGAACAGGGTGTTATCTGATCATTGATTTTGGCAGAGTTGAAAGTTTATTAGGAATACCGGGAGAGATAAGGCTGTAAGGGTGGCTTGAACTGGGTTCTAGAAGGCCTTAGCCGCCAGGCCTGGGCGTGTGGACTTTACTCGGTAGATAAAGGGCAAGCAGGGGGGAGATTTGTTGAGGGGAAGGCAGGAGAGGCTGGAGGGTGGTAAATGGTTGGGGTCAGGGGACCCCCTTATCAGGCTATGCGGTGTCTCAGCTGCAGTGTCCAGATAGCTAACTAAGGTAATGGTAGGACTGGAAAGGAAGGGGCAGAGTGGAAGGCTTTAGAGCAAGAACGTGATGGCTTTGGGACTGACTCACCAGGGTAGGGTGAGAGAAGACAGAGCTTGAGCCAGATCTCACTGTCTCTCACTAATGAGGCACAAAGCGTTGGGTGGAGGATTGTGGCGGGTGGAGGGGATGCTCTTGGGACACCACGCTGGATTCATCTTTGTTTCCTCTCCAACCCATGGCACCTGAATCTGTCAGTCACTTGGTGGTGGGGTCAGGGCGAGGTGGGGGCCCATGTCTCCATCCCCAGAAGTGGGTCATGGTTGTCGATAATACTCCCTGGGGTCGGGGCCTTGGAGACCCCCAGAACGGCTGCCGTGATTTTTGAGACAGGTTCATGGTGAAGCTGGCCGAAGAGACCGATGGGGTCATCGTGTCCAACGACCAGTTCCGGGACCTGGCGGAGGAGTCTGAGAAGTGGATGGCGATCATCAGGGAGCGGTGAGGGACCCCTCCCCTGAGAACACGGCGCGTGCTCAGACCTTCCTCTAAACCAGTTCTGCTCTGCCACCGGGTGAAGACTGGGAAGGGGCTTGATACGGTCTTGAAGGGTGGTGGCCAGTTTTCGGGTGTTGTTGGTCTCAGCTGTCTGGGAGGTTCGTCAGGGCCCCTCTGTGACCATGTGTTCTCTTTCCGCACCCAGCCTGCTGCCTTTCACTTTTGTGGGAAACCTCTTCATGGTTCCTGATGACCCGTTAGGGCGAAATGGCCCCACACTGGATGAGTTCTTGAAGAAGCCAGTCAGGTAATGCCCCAGATTCTCCTAGGCAGCCCCCAGCCCTGGCCTTCTGTCTGCAGGGGCCTTGTAGACCTGGAGACTTGGGGGCAGTGTGAGCTCATCTGGGCCAGCTTAATTCTGTAGTGGTTCGGGTTGCTGCGGGCTTGGCCTTTAACTGCTTTTCAGGGAATCCTGCCATAGGTCCTCCTGGCTGGGCGGGGAGCTTCCCCCAATCCATTTGGAACATGGTTGCTTTTACTTACAGCCAGTTGTATTCCGCACTCCCTCTTCTGGACTGTTAGTAAGCGATCAATGTATCAGACTAGAACTAGATCGGAATAGTGACAGGCTTCACCTTCCTGGTTCTAAAGGAACTGTTCTTCTCCCCTTCAGAAGAGGCTTGATGCTGCCGCTCCGTGGTCAGCTTGGGGAACTTCAGGACTGTGTCTTCAGCCGTGGCCCCAGCCCCACTCCCAAGCCAGGAATAGGCGGGCCGTTAACCCGGAGCCCACTGAGCTCTCGCTTCCCTCCAGGGTGGTCATCAGCTCTTCTTGTTCTGCTTCTTCCCAGGGCACAGGGGGCTTCTAAGGCTCAGCATCCTTCCAGGGGCTTCACAGAACCCGGGCAGCAGCAGCAGGGGAGAGAAGAGGAGGAAAAAGGCATCGGTGGCATCCGGAAGACCCGGGAGACCGAGCGGCTGCGGCGCCAGCTGCTGGAGGTGTTCTGGGGCCAGGACCACAAGGTGGACTTTATCCTGCAGCGGGAGCCGTACTGCCGGGACATCAACCAGCTCTCGGAGGCCCTGCTGAGTCTCAACTTCTGAGCCTCACCTGCCCGGCTGACTGGCTGCCACGTCGTCAGCTCCAGCCTGGCCCGGCTCAGCTCTTTCTGTGAGGGTCCTTGTGCTGCTAAGACCCTGACCTAGACTCACTCTGAGTTGGTGGGACTTGATCTCATCTTGAGTCAGGACCTTAAATAGCTCTCAAGAGGTTCTGCTCAGCCTTAAGTTCTCAACCTTGCCATAGCACAGGGTTTCTGTAGGGAGTGGGGGCCTGCTGGGAAGAGCAGGTCCTGGAGATCGGGACTGCCGGCTCCTCCTTCAAACTGGGCTGGGGATGGAGGCTGGGGGGGTGGGGAACCAGGAGCAGGTGGCAAGGAAGCGATGTCTGTCCTCCCCCTGGCTGTGGCTCTGGATGTCAGAGGGACAGGTTCCTTCCCAGGCCTGGCTGGGCTCCAGGGTGCATCGAAGGGAATGCTGGGCCCTGGGGAGGCTAGTGTCATGGGGTCTGGGTCACAGTGGGGCAGCAGGGAGCTGGTGGAGAAGGCAGAAGGAGATGTGGCTTCCGGTCTCAGCTATATCTGTGACCTTGATGGAGCTGCTTGGCCTTTACTTCTGCCTGTAAATCAGGGGTAAAAATGCCGGCTGGGAAGAGAAATGAGAACATAAGAGGAAAGCTCAGAGGAAAGGTACTTGCATCAAGTCTCAGGTGTGTCTGTCTGTGGCTGCACAGGCTGCCTAACCAAAACCTCACTTCGCCAGAGCTGAGGATCCCCAGGCCCCAGATTTTAACACTGCATCCTCAGTAGCCTATGCCCTATAATGGCTGCGTCCCTTTTGGGCAACCCCCCAAGTCCACATTTACAAAACAATTAGGGGTGACTGTTTGCATTACCAGAATACTCTCAGGGTTCCTATAAACGGCAGCTTTCCTGTTGCATTCAAGTGTTTACAGATGAACAAATGTGTCAGAAAGTCCCCGGTTAGACGCACTTGCTGAAGTGTTGAGTGTTCGCCAAACTGATGAAGCCATGCTCTGCAATGACAATGTTAATGTGATCTGACCCCAGCATTTTCTCTACAGAACACATACGTGGCATAAAGTGAGCCCCACTTCTGCTTTGTGTGTCTGTGTGTGGGGATGGGAGGGTTTTTAGACGTTGGATCAAGATGAACCAGTTATCTGGAAAATGAAAACCGCAGGTGCCCCTGGATTCTGTGCTGTCTGGGCTCTGTGGCAAGTCCCTGGACATGGTCCTTTTCAGGCTGTGATGTCCCCCGAGTGGCACGGCGAGTTAAGTACTGCCACCACAGTTCTTTGTTCCAGTGACCAGTGTGGGGAGCTGGATGATGCTGGAGGAGTCTCTGGGTCCCAGTGTCTTCACCCCTCCTCCCTAATGCTGCTTTGTACCACTAGCCTGTTATTGACCTGAGCTGGGGGCAGGTGTGTTGGAAAGAAGCTAGTTAGGGGGCAACAGTGACTCAAAGACAGCCCATACCCTCTGGGAAGAAAGGACATTGGTTAATATGGCCCAAACTGGGGGCTAGGGGAACTGCTGGTTAAGTTGTGGCTGATAACCAGGGATCATCTGCGCTTTCGTGCTAAGGACCCGGGTTGCCTCAAGTGGCCCCAGTGAGATGAGAGGCAAGTCCTCAGCTTACAGACAGGGACGTTGGCTTTGTCCTACTGCAACTTGATGACCTAGGACCCGCGTGTGATTGCTTTATTAATTCACTGCTGTTCAGTGACAGACTGGAGGCTGTTGCAGACTGGGGCCTTGTCTCTTGCTCTGATGGCACCCTAACGGCACTGTGTGGACAAGTACGCAGGGGGACCACAGAATCCACTGTTAATGGATCATCATCTTTCTCATTTTCTCGTCTCCACCTTTATCGGAACCTCATGCCCCAGATTTGTTACCAGCTCTTGGCAATGAAGGGACCAAGAAGGGAGATAATCACCCATTATAACGTTCAAAACCCCACGTAGGGAAAAAGTCATCTGGCATTTTTTTCTCTCATCTGGACATAAATTCCAGGAGAATCTAGGCCAAAGAGGCAAACCGAAGCCTGTGAAATAATTTATCTTTATTGCCTCAATCGTAGAGCATTCTACACAACATATAGGATACCTGGGACAGTAATGGAACATGTAGGGAAACCAAACTTGGAAATCCTTTTACAAGGAGTTGAAGAGGTTAAGGACCCAACCTGACGAGACTGCAACCTTGAGACAGTGGACAGTCTCTCAGTTAAATAAGGTGAAGCAACAACAATGAGAAGGAGGGCAGGGAGAGGAATCCCTAAGAACCAGATGGTTTCAGGCCTCAGAGGAGTACCTGAACCTACTTACGGTCTTTAACCAGGAAGCCTCTGGAGAGGGCTAGGCCTCAGGCCCTGCCAGGAGCCTCCCCACTTAGGCTACGACTTCCTTCAATGCAGCCCCTAACTCTGGGAAGGAATACTGGTAGCCTGTGGCCAGTGTCCGCCGTGGGACCACCTTCTGGCCCTCTAGCAGCATGATGGCACGCTCTCGTCCAAAGACCGCTTGCACCACCATGCTGGGGAGAGGGATGAAGGCTGGGCGGCCCAGGGCGGCGCCGAAGGCCTTGGCAAACTCAGCATTTGTAGTGGTGGGGGCTGGAGCCACTCCATTCAGGACCCCCTGCACGTGGCTTGCTTCAACGGCATGGGTCAGGATTCCTGCCAGGTCCCTGATGTGAATCCAGGGGAAGAACTGGTGGCCTGGACCGATGGGGCCCCCCAGGCCCAGGCGGAAGGGCAGCAGCATGTGACTGATGGCACCGCCCCCACGGCCCAGCACAACCCCTAGAGCAGGCAAGTGGGACAGAACGGCCCTTAGCCTCCAGGCAGTTCCACTGTTCCTCCCTCTCCCCTCCCCTGTGCCAACTTAGCTCTGTAGCAGCTGAGGGATGTGGCTCTCTCTGGGGCTTCCCGTCCCCCACCCCCTTGCAGGCTGGCCAGAAATGGCAGCCTCCTCTCACTCTCTGGACACTCAGCTCCCCTGACTCCCCCACACCCCTGGCCCATGGAAGACATTCCAACCCCGTGTGATACCCAGGCCCCTGGTTCTCACCGGAGCGCACCACCACCTGGCGTGTAGACTCTCCAGGAAGCCTGGCTGCAGCTTCCCATTTGGTTACCAGGTTGGAGAAAAAGTCAAAATCCCCTCCCGGGCTGTCCTCATCATACTCCGCAGTCAGGCTGGGCTGGTAGTAAGCTGCCGGTAGAACAGCACTGGTTTGGCCCAGTGTCCTTGGTCCTGCCTGGGCCTTGGCACCCAATGTTCCTCTTGGTCTCACCTTCCTCGGCCCCTAGGATCTTCCCATAGGAAGACAGAGCCATAGATATTTTCCTTTTGAGCTGCTCCATGGGTTGACCCATTCTCATCCTGGGGTAACTTATCTTTGGTTGCAAGGCTAAGCCGAGGGGCTGCTAGAGTGTAGTGGTTAAGAGCAAAGATCTGGGGGCCAGGCTGTCTGAGATCTACTCTTAGCTCTGCCATATTAAGCCTGTGACCTCAGGCAAGTTATATAAGCTCTCTGTGGCATCTTTAAAATGGGAATCATAATAGTACCTACCCTTTAGGGTTTCTGTGAAGATTAAATGCAGTAATACATGTAAAACACTTAGAATAATGGCTGACATATGCTCTATAGTTGTTTGCAATGACCCGGTCCCAATGATGAAATACAAGAATCAGGAATTCTATTTGTAAAGAACAGTGCCATGACATGCAAGGGACTTGGGAGTAGGTGGGACTTTTTCCCGGCATCAGGAACAGTGCCACTATCCCCTCTTCCTCTAGGGATCCCCATTTCTCAGTGAAAGTACACAAAGGTCAGGAGAAATATGCATGAATGGAAGGCCTAGGAAGTTCCTGTGTTTGGAAAAGACCAGCGCTCTGGGGCATGTAGAGCTAGAAGGGCCTGAGCTAGGCCCTTCTCACTGTGTGCGACCTCTCTTCCTCTGGGTAATGTAAGGGGTGGCGATTTGGGACATACCTACACCAGTGACTAAGACCCAGGCCTGGGGGGGTTGTGGGGCCTTGTTGATGGCTCTAGCCAGTATCTGGGTGGTCTCCAAGCGGCTGCTGAGAACCTCTTTTTGGAAGGTTTCGTTCCACCTGCAGGAGAGACAAAAGGGAAATAAGCCACTAAATACATACATGCACATATCCTTTCCTCTTTCCNNNNTTAAGACCCCTTTCTAGCGAAACCCTGCATTGTGGTTTAGAGAAATGGTCCATCTCTCCTGGAGAAAGAAAAGGCATATATTTTGGGCATCCTGAGGTATAAGTGAGGACATAAGTCAATGGCTGAGAGGGCAGAAGCGCAGGTGGCCGTGCAGGGAGGAGTGGGACGGGATGAATAGTTTGGGATTGGAGTTTAGTTCTCAATCTGACATCTCCATTCTCCACAGCTCACAGGTTCTCATCAGGGTCACACGGTCCTCCCCTGCTCTGAAGGATATCAGCTTCAGGGCCGTGGCTGACCTTCGGAGAGGGTTGAGGATGTTCTCTCCCGCCAGGTTGACAGCAGCATCGCAGCGGGGCAGCCCCGACGTAGCAAGTTCATCCTGTCAGAGAAAACACAGTGCTGGCGGGTGGGGGTGGGGGCTCGCCCTGCGCTGCCAAACCAGACCTTCTCCCACAGTTTCCAGAGGATGGACATACCCACGTGATCCTACCGGGCCCCGGCTTTCGGGAGACCAACGTCACTTCGTGGCCCCTGGCTTTCAGCAGCTGGGTTAGGGCTGTCCCAATGAAGCCCGTCCCACCACCTGCAGAAAATACGAGGTATTTATTCTCTCGGGGTCGCCGTCTGTCCCCGCTTGTGGCCCCCTCCTCTGCTGCCATCCCATCTGACTCCAGACTTCTCCCCTCCTTCTCTCCCCCTCCCCGCGATACAGAGGTGACACAGGTCACAGGGACTGGGGAGATACGGCTTCCTGGGGTAGGAGGCCAAGGCTGCTGCACGATTACCTGTGCACGATTCAGTGCCCTCCCTCAGAAACGGCCTCCCACCTCTCAAGTTTTGTTTCAACCTTTCCATAAGCCCGCCCCCGACTCTCCCTTTCTCCCCTCCCTCACCCACGAGCACCCGCATAGCGACCAGGACCTAACCCGCTTGCGCAAGATTTGGTGGAGGGGGTGGTGGTGCTGTTGTGCCCAATCTTGGAAGCGACTACGTCCTCTGTGCGCATGCGTCCTTCGGGAAGCGCGGTCCAATGGGCGGCCGCGCAGGATTGAGACTGGGCGTGGCCCTGCCTGGCGACCCGGAAGAATTCACGGAGAAGGCCGTGTATTTCATTCCAAGGAGTGGCGGGGACGGGCGGGGGGCGGTGGACTTGGACGGGGGAGGAAGGGACGAAGGCCGAGGAGGGAATGTTTTAGTGCAGGAACAAACCAAAACAAAACAGCAACCCCCCAAAACCTGTTGACCGAAAGCCTGTAGGTACTCAAACCGCCGAAATCTGGACGTCCATTCAGCCCGGTGGATCAGTAGTAATGCAAGAGAATTCGCCTACCCCTACGATGGATTCCTTTCAACCCTGCCTCTTTATCTTTTCTTCTCCCCCTTCCGATTCCTTCTTGTCTTCTTTTGAACATTCTGAAGTTCCCCTCCTCTTAAAATAACACATCTCTAGCTCTTTTCTTAGAATGCTAATGCCCTCTGTCTTCGCCTGCATAGCCAAACTTCTCAAAAGAGTGGTGTCCGTTTTCTAATCCTTAATTCACTCCCGTCTTTTATTTATTTATTTATTTATTTATTTATTTATGTTATTTGTTTTTAAAGATTTTATTTATTTATTTGACAGAGCGAGAGAGCACAAGCAGGGGGAATAGCAGAGGCAGAGGGAGAAGCAGGCTCCCCGGGAGCAGGGAGCCGGATTCGGGGCTCAATCCCAGGACCCTGGGATCATGACCTGAGCCAAAGCAAGACGCTTAACCACCTGAGCCACCCAGGCGCCCCATTTTTTTTTTTTTTAATATGGAATGCTTTGCTTATTTGCGTGTCATCCTCGCGTAGGGGACATGCTAATCTCTGGATCGTTCCAATTCTAGGATAGGTGCGGGCAAAGCGAGCGCCGCTCCTGCCTTTTGCCTTTATCATTCATTGACTCTCTCGCCAAGATCACCAATTTCCCGTGTCACCAAAGCGAATGCCCAGTTTTCAGTCATTTTTCTTGACTTCTGTTTCACTGGACACTTGCTGGACACTTACCCCCTTTGGAAATGGCCTCAGTGAAAGCCACAGCTCTCTTTTGGGTCTTTCCAGTCTTTTTTCAGTTTCTGTTGCTTCCCCCGCCTCCTCTGAGGTCTTAAAATGTTGGTATGTCTCCAAGCTGGGTCCTAAGACCTTCCTTTCTTCCCTCTGCACCTTCTCCCAAGTATCTATGTCGGTGAATTTGAATCTGGACACCTGGTTCCTGGGTCTGCTTTAAAGCCTAAGCAGAGCTATAGTTGTGTTAGTTGCATTATTAACTTAGGTCTACGATCTGTTTTGTTCCCTACTTAATTATGTTGTAGCACCTCTTATCAATCATGAACTTGGCCTTTTCCACGCTTACTCCCTGTTTACCCACTGACTGTAGAAAACCAATGAGGACTGGATGGTAACATTCATCTTGAAATTATCTGATGTACCTGATGTACCAGGTCCTGACTGACCCCTCATTCTCCGGAAAAATGCATACCTCCAGATTGCCCCCTTTCGGGGTTTCAAGAAATACCTCACCCTCCTCTCACATACTCACCTCCTTCCACAAACATACGGAAGCTGTCCCTAGGCTCAACAGGACAAGGCAGCTTTGGGAATGGCTGCTCTTCTGATAATAAAACTTTCTTTGCTTCAAAACTGGTGTCTCAGACACTGGCTTCGGGTGCAACGACAAGTTTTGAGTTTCGATAACATTTAGTTACCACTTTTTCAAAGACTTGCTAATATCCTATGCAACTTGAATCTCTCCTCTGACCTAACCTCTATTAAAACTTCCCACTAGACATCTCTTTTTGAATGTCTGAATCCTTGTTGATTTTACTTACTAAGTATCTCCCAGATCCATCTATTTCTGTTTATCTCTGCTACCACCACTCTTCTTGAAGTTATTATCCTCTTTTGTGTGAATTTCTGCAGCAGGCTCCTAGTAGTCTCCCTGCTTCTGCGTGTTTCTCTTCTCCAAACTGTTCCACACATTACAAACCGCATGATTTAAAAACTTGTGGGAAGAGCACGACGGTGGCATATCTCTCTTAAAAAAACCTCCCATTGCAGATTTCCTGGATATGCTGGATCAAGTTGAACACATCTTCGTTTAAGTGCGTTGTATAACTAGAAAATAAAGGAAATCCTCAGAGACCAAAACCAAAGTATGTCTTTGAAGTGAGGCTGTCTTGTGGTTGTTTGTAAGTCTCAGTAACCCAGAGGCTTGGGTGACAGCAGATGATGCCTGGGACCCCTGCACAAAGCTCTTGGTGGGCTATGTCCTAAAGGAAAAAGTGAATTTAAAAAAGCCCACTTAGGATCAAAGAATATGACTAGGAAACTTGTTTGTACAGCCTTGGCTCTCCACCAGGATTGGTTGTAAAAAACTTGTCATCCCTGGGAAGTTGTATATCTGTCTGGTCCTCCTGCAGATGTGGAGTTTGAATTACTTGTTACCTGCTTGGCCTAGGAAGCCCAAAGCCAAGAATTGAAGTTAAGCGTTCCAGATAGGAGCAGATATAAATCCTCCCTAGATTTCACAGGATCCCAATTGATAAAATCCTGCCAATCATGAGCACACAATCCAAAATAACAAAACGCACAAGGAAACAAGCCACTCTGAGGAGGGGTCAGCTGAACCAACACACAGTGGAGTTAGACCAAAAAAGATTTCCGATATTAGAATTATGAGATATAGAATATTAAACTACTAAGTATAAATGTTTCAAGAGAAGACATTAAAAACATGAGAAAGAGACAAGATACTACTTTCTAAAAAGATTTTATTTATTTATTGGAGAGAGAGCACAAGCAGGGGGAGCAGCAGGTAGAGGGAGAGGGAGAAGCAGGCTTCCACTGAGCAGGGACCCTGATGGGGGCTCGATCCCAGGACGCTGGGATCATGACTTGAGCCAAAGGCAGACGCTTAATCGATTGAGCCACTGAGGTGCCCTGCGACAAGGTAATATCAAAAAAATTCCAGCAGAATTGATAAAAACCAATTTGAACTTCCAAAGATTAAAAATATAATGATTGAAATTTAAAAATTCCCACAAGTGAGTTTAAACGGCAGGGAATAGATTTAGTATTGGTTAGGAGACGATTAACTAGATTTGAAGACATTACCCAGAATGCAGCACAGACAGAAAAAAAGGTAGAAAATATGAAAGAGGGGGTAAGATATAAGGAAGATAACGTGAGAGATTAGAACTCTTCCTCTTCTTTTTTTTTTAAAGGGAAATTTTTTAAAAAAGATTTTATTTATTTGACAGCTAGAGAGAGAGAGAGGGAGAACACAAGCAAGGGGAGCAGTGGTCAGAGGAGAGGGAGAAGCAGGCTCCCCAGTGAGCAGAGAGCCCAACGCAGGGCTCAATCGCAAGACCCCCCTCCCTCCCCAGGAGGCATGGTCCTTGCCTTGATCCCAGTGTTCTGGAGTGTCCCCCGGGAGAGTGAGGAACACTCGGCTTGTCTTCTGGCCAGCAGCATGGAATGTACAGGGCTTGGTAAATCTCCCCTTACACTCATCTCTTGGTTATCTGCCATAGTCATTATTGCCCGAGCACCTCGCTGCAGTCTAGCACTGTTAGTTATATACCGCTGTTAACAGATTATCTCAAAACTTAGTGGCTTGAGGGGTGCCTGGTTCGCTGCGTTGGTAGAGTGTGTGACCCTTGATCTCGGGCTAGTAAGTTTGAGTCCCATGTTGGGTGGAGAGATGACTTAAAAAAATAAAATCTTAAAAAAATACTTAGTGGTTTGAAACAACAATAATAATACTTGTTATCTCATAAGGTTTCTGTGGGTTAGAAATCTAGGAGCAGCTTAGCTAGGTGCTTCTGGCTCAGGGTCTCTCAAGAGGTTATGGCCAAGATAATGGGCAGGGCTGCAATCATCTGAAGACACGGAGGATCCTTTCCCAAGGTGGCTCCCTCACTCGGCCCTTGGCAGGAGGCCTTCGTTTCTTGTTGGTTGTTGATAGAAAACCTCAATTTCTTGGGGTGCCTGGGTGGTACAGTGGTTAAGCGTCTGCCTTCGGCTCAGGGCGTGATCCCGGCGTTATGGGATCGAGCCCCATATCAGGCTCTTCCACTGTGAGCCTGCTTCTTCCTTTCCCACTGCCCCTGCTTGTGTTCCCTCTCTCACTGGCTGTCTCTATCTCTGTTGAATGAATAAATAAATAAAATCTTAAAAAAAAAAAAGAAAACCTCAATTTCTTGCCACGTGGGTGTCTCCATAGTGCTGTGTGAGCGTCCTTATGACATGGCGGCTGGCTTCCCTGGAGCCAGTGATCTAAGAGGGTAAGATTGAAGCTTCAATGCCCTTAATGACCCCCCTAGACTTGGAAGTTCTGTACAGCTGCGTTGACCATGATCTGTTTGTTAGAAGTGAGTCACCATGTCCAAGGGGAGGGGAACTTGGCTCCAACTTTTGAAGGGAGAGGTGTCGAAGAATTTGTGGATGTATTTTATTTTATTTTATTATTATTATTTTTAAAGATTTTATTTTATTTATTTGACAGAGATAGAGACAGCCAGCGAGAGAGGGAACACAAGCAGGGGGAGTGGGAGAGGCAGAAGCAGGCTTCCAGCAGTGGAGCCTGATGTGGGGCTCGATCCCATAATGCCGGGATCACGCCCTGAGCCGAAGGCAGACACTTAATGACTGAGCCACCCAGGCGCCCCTGTGGATGTATTTTAGAAGCACCACAAGCTCTGTGCTCTCATTAGGGCTTCTCTGAGAAGTTTGCAGTCTCCAGGCTATGCTTGGGGATTGTAGCACGATCCTGCTGCTTTCGGGTATGCCTTCTACCTCTCTGGGTCCGGTATCTCTCTCTGCCCCTCTAGCTGAGTTCCTTCTCAGAGAAGCCAGGCAGCATTTATAATCTAGTTTGGACCTTGCCAAATCTCTTTGAGCTCCTTCCCAACACCCAGTAAAACTGGGTAACTGCTCTGATGTCATATCCTGTTTCTTTTCTATTTTTTTTTTAAAGATTTTATTTATTTGTTTGACAGAGATAGAGACAGCCAGTGAGAGAGGGAACACAAGCAGGGGGAGTGGGAGAGAAAGAAGCAGGCTCATAGTGGAGGAGCCTGATGTGGGGCTCGATCCCACAATGCCGGGATCACGCCCTGAGCCGAAGGCAGACGCTTAACCGCTGTGCCACCCAGGCGCCCCATCTATTCTTTGATTTACAGAACAAATTCTTTGCTCAATCTTCCAAGATCTGATTTGTTGGAACACGTAAAAATTTTTTCTGTCAACAAAACTTTGCCCTTGCAAGTGAATCTTCTACTTTCCAGGCTATTCCAGGCTCTTCTCTATTGTAATTTGGCTTTATTTTCAGGAAGATTTATCCCTTTTATGGCAAGGATGGCTTCTTGGCTTCTAATCCCAGCAAAAATCTCAGGATTGGGGGTGCCTGGGTGGCTCAGTCAGTTAAGCACCTGCCTTTGGCTCAGGTCATGATCCCAGGTCCTGGGGTCGAAGAGGAAACGTTGAGTCTGTTTCTTCCTCTCCTCTCCACTCTTGCTCTCTGTCGCTATCTCTCAAATAAATAAATAAATAAATAAATAAATAAATAAATAAATAAATAAAGTCTTTAGAAAAACATCTCAGAATTGACTCTTATTGGACTGATTTGATTTGTGTGTCCATCTCCGAACCAACCAATGTGGTCAAGTCTGGAATGTTCTGACTGGCTAGGCCTGGGACATGTGTCTACAGCTGGACCAGGTTGGAGGGGAGCCCCTACTCACTGTTCTCCAGTGTGCAACCCCAGCCAGGTCACTGAGGTATCAAGGGACTCCTCCCCTCTTCAACCACACCCTAGTTATTGACAACCCCTTCTTTTTCTCCGGCTTTGTCTTTTCTTACAGTGAGCTGGGGACTGGGCAGAGGGAGAGGAGGTTCTGCTAAATCAGATGCCTTTAGACCATGGATTCAGGAGGGTGGAGTTTCATCAATATCCTCATGGAGGTGAGGCAGGATTTCCTTCCAGAGCTTTGTGCCCTGCGTGGGAGGGGATAGACATAGGGACAGTGCTAGCTCCCAGCAACCACTTCTCTTCTCCTGGAGGCTGATGCGGAACAGGTCCTGTCTGAGTGTCCTCAAACTCCCCTCAAACCCCATAAAGTCTTTCTTTTTCTGGGTCCTGGGGATGAGTGGGTTGACGTCTCCTTCCTTCTTAGCCTCTCCTTTTACAACCGAACTAGTTAAATTAAACCCTTTGCAGCTCTCACAGTCCATCTGACACTTCAGCAGTTAAAACATTCAAATCTGAGCCAGACAAGAAGACATGAGAAATTTCTGTCTACATCTGGGTGTTGGTGCAAATGCAGCTGGTTTGCCCTTCAGAAGACAAGGGTCTCTTCTGAGTCTGTAGCAATCACAAGGACTTCATTCATTGAAATGGGACTGTTTCCCCCACAGCTGCTTCCTGAAACAGCAAAAGGAGCTGAGCATGGTCCCTCTGGGTGGTGAGGCCATCACCACAGGGCACGATGGGAAGCCAAGACTTGGGGGGGTATCCTGGCTTCTCCCCTCAGTTGGGCACAGGATGGGGTGTTTGCTGGTGACAGGCACCTCTACCCTTCCCCTCTGCCACCCCTAACTATGTGGATGTCCCCTGCTTCATTTCGTTTGGGCAGATTTTTGCAACTTCTCTCAGGCTCTGGGATGTTACTTGCTAAATGCAATTCGCACCATCATTTCACATAGTTTCTTATTTAAATATGGTAGAACAAACCAACCAACCATCCAACCAAAATCTTGATACTGTAGACACAGCAGATTAAGGATCCTGGAAACCCCTTCCTCCCTTTAAAGGTAGTCTCCTCTGGGGCGCCTGGGTGGCTCAGTCAGTTAAGTGTCTGCCTTTGGCTCAGGTCATGATCCCGGGGTCTGGGATTGAGCCCCGCATGAGGCTCCCTGTTCCGAGGGGAGACTGCGTCTCCCTCTCTCTCTGCCTCCCCCTCCCCCTACTTGTGCTCTCTCTCTCTGTCAAATAAAAAAAAAATTCTTTAAATATAGTCTCCTCTGACTCCAGACTTTGTGGTGAAAAAAGCAGTGTTCCCGGAGGCTCACCCTCTGTGGAAGTGCCAGCTTTTCTCCTGGGGCTCCATCGTCTCTTCTCTTCTCTGCCCTCCATGCAAAGTTCTAGATGCTGTCTTCTCCAGTCAGACCTCTGTCCAGACCTCTGTTCCCAGGGGAGGAGCTGATACCTTCTCCCCTCCAGCATCAGCTCCAGCTCTGTCTGTTCTTGGTCTGCACCTGCTGTGAAGACCAAGGGCCCCTGACATCTCTCTGAGTCTGATTTCCAGAGCAGTGAGTGAGAAATGAAATGAGCTAAGGATTGTGCTGGAGTGTGTGTGTGTGTGTGTGTGTGTGTGTGTGTGTGTGAGAGAGAGAGAGAGGGAGAGAGAGAGAGACAGAGACAGAGACAGAGAGACAGAGACAGAGACAGAGACAGACACATCCACAGAAATCAGCCTTTCGTCAGGCTGAAGAGAAATGTTCAGCAGGAACAACAGCTCTTCTTACACCACCAGAGGCCTCACTAGCCCAGAAATGCCATTTCTTATCCTGTCAAAGGGAGGCCCACCGTCTGCAGACTGTTGTCAGTGGTCTGGCTCTGGGCTGTAAAACGGCCATCAGGGGCTTTTCCTGGGTTCGTTTCCCCCATGGCCAACAGTGGAGCAGACAGAGGCGAGAAAGCCACACCACATCAGGGGAGAGAGTGGTCCTCCTATTTCATTGCTGGGTCACAGATTACTAAACACGACATTTGCAACTCTTAGTGGAGTGTGAAGAACTTGTGAAGGTTCGTCTGGTCAGTGGGACTTCATGGGAAGATGATGTATGGGACGGAATTCCAGAGAAGAAGAAGGAGGTGGAGAGGAAGCTGAGGGTGAAGTGGCCCCGTATGTGAGGAAGACAGGAATACTCCTACAGTGGAAGCTTACGCAATGTCTATGGGAGGAACTCACCTTCTCCTGTGAGTCTCAGAATCACAGTCATGGACAATAACGTGTTTGCTGATTTGATGACATAGCGGACTCTTGTGATTACTTTAGAAGAAAGATCATTGCCAGATGAGTATAAGTTATGTATTCATTGGCCTGCTACTACTATTCGGCACCTGTCTGGGGAGCTCTCGAGTGAGGGGGTGAGGTGTCGAGAAGCTAAAGCATGCTTTTATTATTCCAGATTGAATGGATAGAAGGATGAAGCACGAATCTAAAGCAGCAGAGCTCTCTCCACCGTGGATCACCCGACCAGTCTGAAGAGGAAATAGAGAGGTTAGAGCAGCTGTTACTTTGACGGGAACTGGGTCACTTGACAGAGGGGTAGAATAGGCCTCGTTCGGGTGGAACGCATTAGACTTGATGTTTTTACCTTGGGTTTGGAACTGGGCTGCAGGACAGACCAGGCCAGGTGTGAGCTGCACTTGCTTAGTAATAGTGTTTATGCCCAATTAAATCCAGCATCCTTGGGGAAGAAGGGAGATCACAGATAAAGTAGGAAAATTAGTTAATGAAAAATTGAAAGGTAAAATAGTAAAAGACAACAGCCCTGTAAATTAGGAAAGGAAATGTCTGGATTAATGTTTCCATGCATTAAAAAAAATACCCTCATGGGTGATTAACCAGCATAGTCTAAGAGCCTGCTACAGGTAAAAATACGTCTTTAAAAAATATGGTCAGGGGCGCCTGGCTGGTGCAGTTGGTTGGGCACCTGACTCTTGGTTTCAGCTCTGGTTGTGAGTGATCTCAGGGTCGTGGGATCGAGCCCCACATGGGCTCTGTGCTCAGCATGGAGTCTGCTTGAGATGCTCTCCCTCTCCCTCTGCCCCTCCCCCTCGTGTTCTCTCTCTCTCTAAAATAAATAAATAAATCTTTAAGAAAAATACGGTCAGATTGTCTGAGCAATAAGGTAACCAAATATCAGCTAGAAATAAGGTAACCAAAACACTGAGCGGGACTGAGAGCAACTTAACAACAACAAGAACAAAATCCAATTGCCGTGTGTAACACGAATATCACTCAGTGAGTTATCACCGAGTGAGCACATCCCTGTAACCACTGCCCCAGTCGGGAACAGAACATTATCAGCTCTCCAGAAGGTCCTCATTCCCCCACCGCATACATATCTTATCCTAATTCCTGCCTTCTCCATCCTCAGCAAAGGTAACCACTATCTTGACTTCGAACACATACGTTGGTTTTGCTGGTTTCTGAAATGACTAACACGATAGGTCTTCTTTTAAGTCTTGCTTTTTGTCTCCTTTCCAATAATATGCTTGTGAGGTTCATCCATGTTATTGTATGTAACAGCCGTTGTGTTTTATTGTGGGGTGGTATCCCATGTACTATTACCATATTGCAGTTGTATTTATTCGTTCTGCTGTGAATGGACTTTGGATTGTTCCTAAGTACCCTGTCGTTATGAGTGTTCTTGTTCCTGCTTTGTGATGCAGGTCTTTCTTTTGGGTATATTCCTAGAAGTGGAGTTGATAGGTCAGAGGATGTGCATGTTTTCAGTTTCTCAACTGAAGCTGTCCAAGTGGTTGAATCCGTTTACATGCCCGCCAGCCCCATAGGAACATTCCTGTCGCCGTCCTTGGTGGTACTGATATTATCAGTCCTTGTTTGTAGGCATTCCGGTGAGTGTGTAGTGGTATTGCGTTGTGGTTTTAATTTGTATTTTCCTGATTGCAAATGAGGTTGGTACCTTTCATATGTTTATTGGCCATTTGGATATCTTGTTTTGTCAATTTCCTGTTCAAGTCTCTCGTTTGTGTTTCTATTGGGTGGTCTGATTTTTTTTTAAAGATTTTATTTATTTATTTGACAGAGACAGCCAGCGAGAGAGGGAACACAAGCAGGGGGAGTGGGAGAGGAAGAAGCAGGCTCATAGCGGAGGAGCCTGATGTGGGGCTCGATCCCAGAACGCTGGGATCACGCCCTGAGCCGAAGGCAGACGCTTAACGACTGCGCCACCCAGGCGCCCCATAGAAATTCTGCATATGTGATACAAGGGTTTTCCTCCACTCGATGGCTTGCTTTTTTATTCTCTTAAAGGTGTCTTTTGATAAATAGAGGTTCTTCTTGTCATCCAATATATCAAATCACTTTTCCTTTGAGACAGTAGTTCTTTACTGAAGGTAATTTTCAGATAAAATATAGGACATCTAATTAAATCTGAATATCAGAGAAACAATGAAACCAATTTAATGTAGGTATTTCCCACATAATATTTGGGACACATTCTGTTTTGCTGTTGTTGGTCTGAGATTCAGGTTTAACTGGGTGTTCTGTTTTTTCCCCCTAAATATTGCAACTGTACTGCCAGGGGACATCTGACAATGCCTTGGAGACATTTTTGGTTGTTGTAAGTGGGGTAGTATTGGCAGTGGTACTGGCATCTCACAGAAGCCATGGCTACGGTTAAACACCTTTCAATGCACAGTACAGCCCCCATAACAAAAATGGATCCAGTTCAAAATGTCGGTAATGCAAGGTGGAGAAAGTTGCTTTTAAGTTAGTGGTTTTTTCGTGCCTGGAAGAAATCATTCCAAACCCCAAGGTAAAAAGGTGCTCTTTGTCACATTGTTTAGAAGTTTTGTTGTTTTACCCCTCATGTGTGGACCACCTGGAATTGATTTTTATGTATTTGTGAGATGTGGTCAAATTTCATTTTCCCCATGGATATTCACTTGGCCCAGCGGTAAGTACTGAAAGGACTGTCTATTCCCACTATCTTGCGGTTGTTCCTTGGTCGTAGTCCGTAGATGAATGTGTCTCTTTCTAGAGTCTGTTCTGTTTCATTGCTCTAATTGATTGTCTTTGCCTCCACATCACGTTGTACTAATTACAAGAGATTTAATAAATCTTGATTTCTGGGAATATTTTAGTTTGGGTTTTCCCACAACAGACCCTGATACAAAGATTCAAATGCAAGTAGTTTATTTGTGATGTGACTCCTGGAAGCATCAACAGAGGAGTGGAGAGGAGAAGTAGAGTAGGGAAGGAAAGAGGGAAAGAAATACAGGGTAGGTTACTGAGCAGATCACCGCTGTGGACACCCGGAGCTTCATGCCACCTGGGGCTTTTGGGAGATGGTATAAGACGTGCCTCAGAGTTGTCTCACCAGCAGAGTGATGACACTGGGTTAATTACCCACTAATCTCTATCTCTTTTGGGGTGAGGCCCCTTTAGGGGCCACTTCTCGTCTGCTGTGTGCACTGGCTGAGTGTGCTCCTGCCCCGGAGAAACTGGTAGGGAAAGAGTTGAGGGTGACCAGAGTAAGAAGCCTTCTGGGGAAGCGCCCTTCAGTGAGCAGTGATGGAGTAGAGACAGTGTCAGGTCGGGTTTCTTCCTGCCCCACATTGAGTTCATTTCACCTTGTCATTGGTTCTTCAAGGTAGCGGTCATTTCGATTTATAGAAAAAGTACACACACACACACACACATATATATTGGTATCTATCTATAAGAGATGTTATTATTTTTAAAAAGATTTTATTTATTTATTTTAGAGAGAGAGAAAGAGAGCGAGTGGGAGGAGCAGAGGGAGAGAAAGACAGAGAATCCCAAGCAGACTCTGCGCTGAGCACTAAGCTAGATGCGTGGCTTGACCCATGACTCCGAGATCACTACCTGAGTGGAAACCAAGAGTCTGTGGCTTAACCGACAGGACCATCCAGGCCCTGCATGTAGGACATATTATTTTAAGGAATTGGTTCACACCATCATGGGAGCTGGCAAGTTTGGTATCTGTAGGTCATGCCAGCAGGCTGGAAATTCAGGTCAGAGTTGATGTTGAAGTCTTGAATCTGAATTTCTCAAGGCAGCCGTCTAGAAACAGACAGGTTTTCTTTGTTGCAGTCTTGAGAATTCCTTTGTAGGGAACCTGTCTTTGCTCGTAAGGCCTTCACTTGATGGGATGAAGCCCCCTTGCATTATGGAAGTTTACTTAAAGTCTTCTGATTTAAAAGATTTTTAAAAAAGGTTTTATTTATTCACCTGGGTGGCTCAATCGGTTAAGCGTCTGCCTTTGGCTCAGGTCATGATCCCAGGGTCCTGGGATGGAGCCCTGTCATCAGACTCCCTGCTCAGCGGGGAGCCAGCTTCCCCCTCTCCTGCTCCGCCTGCCTGTGCTCTCTCTTTCTGTCAAATAAATAAATAAAACCTTTTTTCTTTTAAAGATTTTATTTATTTATTTGCTCCCCAGGACCATGGGATCATGACCTAAGCTGAAGTCAGATGCTTAACCAACTGAAGCACCCAGGCGTCCCAATAAATAAAATCTTGGGGAAAGAAAAAACGGTTTATTTATTTATTTTAGAGAGACAGCACGAGCAGGGGGAGGAGCAGAGGGTAAATAGACTCTGCACTGAGCAGGGAGCCCAAGGCAGGGCTTGATCCCAGGACCGTGAAAGCATGACCTGAGCGGAAACCAAGAGTCAGATGCTTAACCCACTAAGCCACCCAGGCACCTCACAAAGTCTGCTGACTTAAACGATAATCACTTTGTAAGGACAGGCTATAGTCCCTCTGGCAGCAGCTGGTCCTAGGGTCACCACGAGTAGTTGCCTTCCTCCTCGGGCACCTATCTCCCATCTCCCTCCTGTTCCACTCCTTGGCCAGCTCTTCTGTTGGTTTAAATTGTTTACCCACTAGGGTAACCCAGACCTGCATCTCTGAGGTTCCTGGGCATTTTGTTAGGGTAGGGTCGCTACAGCTACACGTTTTAGTTGTCAGTGGGCATAAAAGCCCCAAAGAGTGCCTCCTGCTTCTCCCTGCCCTCGTTATGTGGCAACTCTATCTTTGTGTGTTAATAAGGGTGAGTTTTCCATGCCAGTAGGGGAAGTTCACTGTTGCCTAGGGATTCACTCACGATCAAGACAGGCTTGACATGACAGGTGGCAGCCATCACTTTAGATTTTAGTGGAACCCTTACTATAGCCTCAGTCCTGGTGGAAGCAAGTCCCCCAGTCTATGCCTGGGAACCAGGGCTTTTAATTCAATTGGTGTGATCACAGTCACTTGATGTCCCGAGAGCAGATACTCAGTGTCCGTTAGGGTCCTTCCACAGCCCGCCATTCCTGTCCTGCTGCTACGGCTCGAGTTGGTGGAGGTGGGGCTTCAGCTCTCCCTCTGTGTTCCAGTAACCACTGCTTACCCAGCCCCCTTCATGCCAAAGGGACAGTGGTGGCTTCACACTGTTGCCAGCTCTGGAGTGCATGACCACCCCCTCTTGGTTTCCTGTCCCCTCTGCATACAGATCTTCCATTGAACTTTTCCTAAATTACCCTGGGTGATTGTGCCATCTGACAGACAGACCCTTTGACAATAAAGCCTTAAAGAACACGTGGATGTGACTGTTTCTCAGCCCAGAGGTGGGGCTGGTGATGGAAAACTTGCAGTTGGTCATGCAGCACTTTTCAGAGCCTGCAAGCCCAACACAGATAAGCTCATGTGTGAGATGAAAATCAGAGAAGATTGTCATCAGGAAAACCATCACGAAAACGAACGAAGATCTCAGCTTCCTGGCTACCCTGGCCCAAGAACGCAATCCTTTCCTAATTGATGAGGAAATGAACTCGAAGTAATGCAGCCAGCTCCTCTTTTGGGGAGCCATGGTGTGTCATAGCTTTAGAGCCAAGTCACAGAAACGAAAACACAACATTCCAAATACTTAAACTACCCAGGTAAGTTGAAAGTACTGAAAGGTTGAGTAAGGACAGAAGACTTTCATCATTTAATCAAAAACACAGACTCAGTAAGGGTGCCTGGGTGGTTCAGCCGTTAAACATCCGACTCTTGGTTTGGGCTCAGGTCATGATCTCGGGGTCCTGGGACTGAGTCCTACGCTGGCTCTGTGCTCAGTGCAGAGTCCGCTTGAGGCTCTCTCTCTCCCTCTGCCCCTCCCCCGCTCATTTTGTCTCTTTCTCTCAAATAAATAAATCAATCTTAAAAAACAAACAGATACACAAACAAAACACAAACTCAGTGAATAATGGCCCTAGTCACAAATTGCATAATCCGGGCAGAGATCTGTTAGCTGCTTCTTAATCTCGCGTGGCCTGGTAGAGGGACATTCGGTCAAGGGATATTTACAGTGAGAAGAGGAAAAGTCCAGCGTCTTCCCAGGAAAAACAAATCCTGCATTACATTACACTGAAGTTTTGAATTTTCCCACACTGACTGAATGTTTTTGAAAACAAATTTTTAATGAATTCGAAATATTCAATCATATGAATTTACCATCTAAACTTTGTTCCGTGGCTGGGATTCCAATTTTCCAATTATTAACGATGCTGAGGTGAAAATCTTCATTCATGAATCTTTGTGTAAGACATTATCCCTGATTATGTCTTAAAGACGAATTGCTAGAAAGAGTTTCCCTGGGGCAGGGACTCACTATACCCTCAGAAGCCAGGAGAGCAGGCTCCCGTTATACCCGTCTCCATCCTCCTGCCCTGACTTCTTTCCCCTGGCCAGTTCCTCAACTGGTAAGACCTTGTGTTGGGTAGACTCTAGGCTTTTGACTTCCGACTGGTTTGGGTGCAGCCCTTGTGGCTGGGTGTTGCTCACGCAGACCTTGTGATGCTATCCCTCCTCTTATCTGCTCCAGCTCTCTGTTTTTTTAGCAGGGAGTGAGAGACAATCTTCTTTGCATCTCTGATTGAAGGTCCACAGATGGTAGACCTTCTCTTATCCAGGTGGACTGTGAGGAGAGCCCTATGTGGCACCACCTGCCTTCCCTAGATCGCATATTTAAACCGGTGGTTCTCACTGAGGATGATTCCTGCTCCCCTGCCCCCTTGGGGACCACCTGGCAATGCCCTGAGACACTTCTGGTTGGCATAACTTAGTGGAGATGAGTGCTAATCCTGGCACCTCATGGGGAGAGGTCAGGGATGCTCTAAACATCTGACGTCATTGCTTGTGATTCACACTGTTCTTAGTGATTCTGAATATTACTAGAGATAAATCTGGATTGGTAGGTATAGAGTTGATGATTACGGCAAGGATCTGGTGTAACATCTTGTTTAATTCAGAAATACCGATCCTGCCTCTCCAGGGGTTCCCTCTGTCTTCTTTCTTTCCCTAATTTTTCTTCATTATTTCCTCTCTGTCTCTGTCTCTCTCACACTCACCCGCCCCCATACCCCCACACCTTCCAAAGCTTGTAGGCTGCCTAGGCTGGGGGCCGGTTGCTCTGTGCCAGGAGAAGGGAGTGTCAGAGGGAGGACACATGCTCAAGTCTGGAAGCTGGGTCTTTATTGAGGTTTACTGAGGACTCTGTGACTTGGAGGAGACCACTCAGGTCTGAGGGATGTGGCGGGGCCTCAGCAGAGACCAGAGGCAGCACTGGAGTAAGTGGTACAGAGAGCCTGCTCAGGTCTGGTTCCAGATTTCCCCTTGGGCTGGCCCAGGATCCAGCCAGGCTTAATTCTCCTTCAGGACCTCATTGATCCAGAGCCGGTAGTGCGAGATTCGGGTGAAGACAGCAGGGGGCTTTGCATTCTTCTGTCCATAGGAGACAATGCCCTGGGCCACCCCAGCACACAGAAGAGGGCCCCCTGAATCTCCCTGTGGGGCAGAGGGAGAGAGGGGAGAAAGAGAGAGCACAGAAGGTGAGCAGGGAAGTCATCCACTACTGCCTGTGGGTCCCAGCTCTGAGTCAAGGGAGACCTTGGGTCAGACCCAGCAGCCCTGGCTTCTCATGGGGTTCTACATCTTGGTATGATGCCCCCTTTCCCTTTCCTTCTTGCCACGCCACGTGAGCTGTGCAGCAGCCTGGGGGGGATGGTCAGAGACTGCATGGGGGGTGGGATAGATGTGCAAAGGGCCAATTCCAGTTCCTTCGGCCTATGATCTGAAACCCTGTCACTGGCTGACAGTCTTCCCACCCCATCTCCTTCCATGAGACGTTCTGGACCCCAAACAGTGATTTGTGGAAAAGAACCCGTGTTGGAGAATCACCTTAAATGCAGTTTTTCTCTTCCTGGGATTGCCAACACACAGCTGGAGGTTGTGGTCAAAAGCTAAGTAGTGTCTACAGGCCTGGGGATCCATGAGCCTCAGCTTCACCTCTTGCAGAGTGTCAGAGCCTTCTCCGTGCACCTGTCTTCTTCCCCAGCCAGCTACCCGGCACATTCTCCCAGGTAGGACGAAGTTGAACTGGGGTGGAAGGGGGAGTGTCCCCACGGCCAGGGTCAGGTTGGCTTTCTCCTTCAACTGTGAAGGGCATGACGGGCTGTCAGGGCTAGAAAAGGGTGACGGGGTAGCTGGAGAAAATCAGGGGAGGACAGCGCAAACGGTTTCACATTAGAACTACACCCAGTGGGGTAACTTGGTGGGGTTGGAGTCCGGAGGCAGGTTGGGGAAATTTCAGGGCAATGGGGACCTGAAGGAGAAAACTAAGAGAACAGGAAGTGGAGAAGGGGGAAAAAGAAGCATCACCTTCAGTAGCATGATGTCATGGCGAGTAGTAAGGTCATCGTATTTTGGGTGAGGAAATTGTTTTATGACCTCAAGCTTCTGCCATGTGTCTTCTTTCTTTCGTATGTTATGGGCTCCGAGGGTGACCGTTATGAACCTGTGGTGAGGGAGAAGGAAGGACAAGGAGAAACAGTGATAGTCTACGGTTTCTCCTGGGATGTGTCCACTCTGAGGAAAGGGAACTGGAGTCTATCACAGGGGTTACTGGACTCTACCCACCTCCCTTTTCCTGGGCCACTTGTGGCATTTGGGGAGCTCAAGTTTCACTCAGGGAACGGGGGCAATTTCCAGGACCCTTGGGAATTGCTGGGGACTGAGCTGGTCATGGAGGATCCAGGGGGCAGGGTTAGCACTTGCTAATTCGGGGAGCCCTAGATGAGGGCCAGCCCTCTGGAGCCAGAGATACCAAAGGAAGGGGGGAGGTGGTGGAGTCCCTGGTAGACCCTGTTCTCTGCCTCTGCTGGAAAGGATGGGTCAAGTCCCTGAGAACTAAAGGCCAGTGTTCTTGGAAAGGGCAGAGTGGAAGTGGCCTGGAAAACTGGGTGGGTCCCTGAAAGTCACATATCTCATATATTGGGGTCGGGGAGAGGGGAGCTACTTTCAGAGGAAGGACACTTGGATAGGGCCTCCTTTTTCCTTTGTAGGGCTGCCGAGCTCACAGTGATTGAAGATCAGGGCATTCATCAATTATGGGACCAATTTCCTTAAATTCAAGTCTTGCCTCTCCCAGTCCGGGGACCCCTCCTCTGGCTGCGCAAGCATGAGTCCCTGACTGCTACCCTGGCTGTTTATCTCCCTCGGGAGTTAAACAGGACTCTGTTGTGTCACCTTCCTGCACAGTGGGCAGCTGTCAGCACGAAGTTCCGTCTTATCAGGAA
Source organism: Ursus maritimus (assembly GCF_017311325.1). NCBI lineage: Eukaryota > Metazoa > Chordata > Mammalia > Carnivora > Ursidae > Ursus > Ursus maritimus. The sequence goes on from NW_024426230.1 coordinate 2,555,342, forward strand.
ACCACCACAAGATACCAGGTGATTCTGGGGAGTGAGGATCTCCAGGTGGGCCATGTAAGGGCGGGAGTGTGGCTTGCACTCTGTGCCCCCGATGATCTCCCCTGGAACAGAGAGCCCCCAGGGCCTGAACACAGAGAATGCATAGGCTGGGCTAAAGTTGGGAAGGGCTTCTCTTGACTCTCATCCTCACCTTGTACTCTGCCCATCGTCCCCCTCAGGAGGCTCTGGTATCTGGTCTTCCCAGCCACAGCCTCCCGTATGAATTCTCATTCCTTCTTCCAGGTGTAACAGCCAATCCGGCCGCAGATGCCGTTCAGGCATTTGTCACCTCTGTTTCCCCCCCACTCCCATACTGCCCGTGCCTTAATGCCCCTCTGTCACCGTGCAGGACAGGCTCTCCAGGTTCCTGGCTTGACCTTCTCCAGAGGTCGTGAGCAGCGTCACAGAATGGCCACATTACAAGGTAAAATGTAGCCCCAAAGCTCAGAGGATGAAGAGAACATAGGACCTTCTACACAGTATCTCCCATTGTAGCATGAGAAGATGCCCCTCTTCCTCCCACATGCGGTGGGCTTTCCCTGGTCAGTGGGGTCCCTTGTCCCTGGGAACTACCATAGGCTGCAGAGATTGGGTGGGCACATTGCAGCTGGAACTTCAGTCTGCAGTCCTGCAGAGAGCTCCTGTGACCTTGCTTAAGAGTCAGCTCTATTCAGACTAAACTTTGTTTTGGGGGCTGATCCTGCCACTTCCAGAGGGAAGGACCCCGACACTCACCAGCTTCAGCTCGGCGGCATAGGAGAAGGAGCAGCAGGGCGAGAGGAGGACGATGCATCTTCTCAGAGACCCTGCCCCGGGGCAGATGCTGCTTCTATTTTCCGGTCTTGGGTTTTATAACCCCAGCAGTGACCGCAGGGCTGGGCTGGTAACCACAGGAACTGCGTGGGCATGGTTTCTTCTCCCATCCTAGGCTGGCAGTCTTTCAGATCAGAAGTTCCCTCCGAGTTACCCTCTGTTTTGCTGGAGGTGAAGCGGAGGCCTGACCTCCAAGTTCTGGCTTCCAGAATGAGACTTCAACCACGGTGCCTTATCTGGGGAGCGGGGGTGCAGGGATCATGTCTTCCCCAGGTAGGGCAGTTTGTTAAAGGCTCTTCAGAAACATGGGTGGGAGAGTCCTTACGTGGAACATCCAGAAACATGTGCACTTTCATGGCCCACGATAGGAAATGCATTTTGCAGAAGGACCCAATGCACGTACATGTGTGCGTGAGTACACGAGCACAAATACACACACATCCAGATGAATCAGGAATTTCAGGAAACAGTATTTACCCTTGACACGTGCAGTGCTTTCCGTTCCATTCCATCCCGGTCCACTCCAAATTCAAATATGAACAGCACCCCACTTAGAGGATGATTACCTGCAACCTGAAAACCATTGATCTGGGTCTCTCGCTTCCTCCGAACCAAGTGTTCATTGGCAGAAGATCCATGGAGAGTAGACGTGGGAAGGGAACAGACGCTACCGTAGGACTTCACACATATTATCACAACAACAAATGGGATTGGAACCCACATTTTTTGAGAGCCTATGCGTCCTTCATTGTCCCAACTCTTAGATGTATTTGCATAATGACCCTGTGAAGTAGGTCTTCTTAGCTCAGTTTTATGGACTGGCTTTTGAGGCTTATGGATCAGAAATAGATTTTCCTGATTCCGAAGCAAGGGCCCTCTCTGCTCTACCACCACAGAGAAACAGAGAAACAGAGCCCCACTCACGGGGCCGTAGATGGAGAAGAGCAGTTTGCTCCGGGAGCCTGGGGTTTCCTACTCTCACATTGTAATTCAAACTTATTTTGCGGAAATAGAAGGTACACGGATGTCAGTATCTGAGGTTTTACTCTTTTATTCCACAACAACTCAGGAAGTACCATTACTGTCACTTTACAAATGTGGGATCGAGGCTCAGACACGTTAACACGAATATGATCATAGGACTCATTACTATCATAACTGGGTTTCAAGCACGTATGTGTTGTTCTTCCCGGATTTGGAGGAGCAGGGAGTCCAGGGAAGAGTTGGGTAACAGGTGGCGTGTCATTTCTCTTGGAGATTTATTTATTTATTTGTTTGTTTGTTTATTTAAAGATTCTACTTATTTATTTGACACACAGAGAGAGAGCGAGCACAATCAGGGGGAGCTGCAGATGAAGAGGGAGAAGCAGGCCCCCTGATGAGCTAAGGGAACCCAACGTGGGGCTCCCTCCCAGGACCCTGGGATCATGACCTGAGCCGAAGGCGGACACTTAACCGACTGAGCCACCTAGGCACCCCCCCCCCACCCTTGGAGATTTAGAAGCCATTTAATTCGGAGATGGGGAAGCACAGGGAAAAGAATACCTTCCCCAAATCATTCTACCATGCTGTTGGTCTCAGCTTGGGCTCGTGACTGGGGTGATCTGTTCCTTAGTAAGTATTGTGAGGTCCTCCGTTGTCCTCAGCTCTGACCCTCTCTAGAATAACTACATTTACACATATTTGTAGAGTCTGATGAGTCCCTGTACTAATTTTTTCACTTTCTTTATCTGACAGACAAAATACAGAATGCCCAGGGGTGTCTGGGTGGCTCAGTCGGTATGGGGTAGAGTCTTTCAGCTCAGGTCATGCCCTGGGGGGGGGGGTGTCCTGGGATTGAGCCCTCATCAGGCTCTGCGCTCAGCGGGGAGTCGGCTTGAGGATTCTCCCTCTCCCTCTCCCTCTGCCCTTCCCCCTGCTCACGCGCTCTCTCTCTCTCAAATAAATAAATATTAAAACAATACAGAATGCCCAGTTAAATTTGTATTTCAGATGAACAACAAATCATTTTTTTAGTATAAGTATGCCTCAATATTAAATGAGACATAGTAAAAGAAATTGTCTATCCGAAATTCAAATTTGTTTGGGAGTCCTCCGTTTTACTTGCTAAAGATGGCAACCAGGGGCGCCTGGGTGGCACAGCGGTTAAGCGTCTGCCTTCGGCTCAGGGTGTGATCCCGGCGTTCTGGGATCGAGCCCCGCATCAGGCTCCTCCGCTATGAGCCTGCTTCTTCCTCTCCCACTCCCCCTGCTTGTGTTCCCTCTGTCGCTGGCTGTCTCTATCTCTGTCAAATAAATAAATAAAATCTTAAAAAAAAAATAAAGATGGCAACTTTACTCTGGGCATTCCACCATCAGCAGAACAGAGGTGAATCTGGACCTGGAGAAGTCCTGTCCTGTGGGCCCGCCCCAGTTGTACCCCAAATCAGAGGAGTAAATGAAGCGTTTCTAGCTTTCACTCACGCGTGAGAAGTTGAGAGGTGGGTAGTCTAGGGATAGTTCCACAGCGTCTCGAAGACTCAGGCTCACCAATATTCAATTTTGTTTCACCTGTACTGGCGGAGGGCGAGAGAAAGAAATAGGTACCGCTCTGGTCAGGAACCAATTTCAGAACTAACGAGGGCACTCTGTCCATATTTTCTTCCTTGCTCTGTTATGTGTGTATTTGCAGATTTGAACCAATTTCCTTTTTCCTTGTCCTCTGCCTTCCTTCTGCTCTTTTATAGGTAGGATGCTGTTGGTGATGAAGCTTTGGCTTAGTCCATGGTTTATAGACTATCAGTTTGGGGGTCTGACTAAATTAGAGGTGGAATGGGTGTCACCTGGAGATCCTGTACTTGGAGCTGGAAGCAGTAAGTGCTGAGACGGGCTTATTTCAGTGCTGGGGGGAGTCGAGCCTCATTTTCCTTTGCACAAGAGATAGGATTATGTTCCGCGAGGGCATTCTGTTTTAGGAAAGTTACGTATGGAGAAGGAGTGTGTGTTCACGTTGGTCAGCCAAGTGATGGACCGTAGTGGACATTTGCCACGTATGTGGTGGACCCTTAGTGTCTTCTGAACACCCTTCCTATTATTAGGGGAATTCCTAACCATGATTCTCGCTTTCCTAAGGTGGAATCCGTGAACTTCCTTTCTCAGATTCTCTTGCACTTAGGCCCCAATCTTTTGTCCGAGACTCTGCCAGTCGGATGGGTTGGTGTACAATTTGATTTAGGATTGTAACCTGAGGGAGCAGGCACCATGTGGAATTACTTTTTCTAGTGAGGGTGAGTGGCCGAGCGGTCTGGTTTTGCAAGAAAAATTAGATATGGTTCCGGTGTCTGGGGTTGCCTACAGCGTCTGGGCCAAGCCCATGGGCTGTGAGGTCTTGGTTGAACAATCCGGTGGTGTAGTTCAACGTTGTTTCCGGCTACGTGGCCTCCATATCTGATTCCACAGCATCTGAGGAAGATATTGAGTCTGTAGAAGGAAGAATTTACTAATAATCTGTTGTTACAACATGAATGTGCGGGGAGGGAACTCAAGTCATTCCCCCATTGCTGAAGATAATAAAGCAGAGGTTGGACAGTCTCGTTTAAGAGTCACAGTTAGTGGGAAGGAAAGGGTTGGGCCTGATATAAAAGCACTGGCGTTTAATGATGGCAGTGTTCCTTGGCCACGATAAGGCCGAGGGATCATCCCTTCTCTGAGTTCCTGAAACATTTATCATCTGCGCCATTGTTCATGTTGACATTAAAGGCACGCGGCCTGCTTTGCAGTCCAATGGGAAGGCTTGAACCCCGCTTCTGCCACTTGACGATCTGTCCCACTTTAGGAAAGTCCCTTAAGTTCTCAGTCTTAGTTACTACCTCCGTAAAATAGGAAGAATGAGGTGAAACAGGGCTTTTGGAGAATTCAATATGGTGTTAAATGAAAAACGCCGCATGGTTGGTCCTTAAGAAGTACTGATTTTGTCCCCTTGTGTTATCTCTTGTGCGGCCATGTAACCATTTGATGGGTAAGGGGTTCCTGTGTCCTCATGGAGGCTAGTTATCTTTTCCTCTAAATCCCCCTAAACATGTTGCAGAGGAAGCAGATGTAGCGGACTCGAGTCATGTTATGCTTTGTACGGAGTCTTGTTTCACTCTTCGAACTTTGAGCAACCAGGCTGTTTCTTAACCTTGCTCTTTGAGTGATAGCTGTATCTTTCTTTTTCTTTTCTTTTTTTAAAAAAATTGTTTATTTGAGATAGAGAGAGTGCATGAGCAGGGGGGAGGGGTAGAGGGAGAAGCAGACTCCCCGCTGAACAGGGAGCCCAACGTGGGGCTCGATCCCAGGACCCCGGGATCCTGACCTGAGTCGAAGGCAGACGCTTAACCGACTGAGCCACCCAGGCGCCCTAGCTGTATCTTTCTTGATTGAGTATGTGACTGAGAATGGGTTTAACCTTCCAGTTGCCATGGAGGGATACAACGGGTGTAAACTTCGCACCTGTTGAAGTCTCTTGTAAGAACTACTATGGAGAGGGACAGCTGAGGGTCCGGGCTTGTGCCACCTTGCATCCGACTGACACAGCAATGCCACTGAGCAGGCACAGTAGGGCATCCTTTATGGCATGGGCTGCATTTTCCTGCAGTAGGCTGGAGCTTGCTGTGCTTGCCTCCTTCGGTTGGTGATGTTCCCGAATAACCAAGGTTTTCTTTTTTTTTTAATAAACAAATTTTTAAAAAAGATTTTATTTATTTATTTGACAGAGAGAGAGACAGCCAGCGAGAGAGGGAACACAAGCAGGGGGAGTGGGAGAGGAAGAAGCAGGCTCCCAGCAGAGCAGGGAGCCCGATGTGGGGCTCGATCCCAGCCCCCTGGGATCACGCCCTGAGCCAAAGGCAGATGCTTAATGACTGAGTCACCCAGGCGCCCCCCAAATTTTTTAAAATTTAAGTTCAAATTTAAATTAGATGTAGAGTTCAATAACCCATCAGTTGGATAGAACACCCAGTGCTCATCACATCACGTGCCCTCCTTGATGCCCATCAACCAGTTACCCCCTCCCCCCACCCCCTTCCCCAGCCAAGGTTTTCTGAACTTAACTGCTACTAGCTTACATTCAGTATCTGCAAAGTAATTTAGAAGGATATAAGCTGATTTAGTCTACTATACCCTGACCTCTAATCCTAACACACTACTTCCTTTTTGAATGACTGCTCTCAGTGCGATTTTTTCAGTGGACAGAGTATGATGAATGGTGAGGTCCTGGGAGATGACCCCAAGTTTTGGGTTGGGAGGAATACGTCTCATGGCCTCACACAGCAAGAGCCAGCCCCCACCCAAGGTGGTTTTCTTTGGATTTTCTTCCGCTATGTCTGTTTTCCATTTACCCGCTGGTGTTTGAGGAGGGAGAGTCTTAGGGTGCCCCCTCTCACGGTTTGGGCAAGCTCCTTTCCCTTGCCGCTTCCTGTCTGGCCCCTGGGCTGCTACCACTCCCCCATAGCGCTCAGCATCCGTCAGGCAGGCCATCACCTTCTGCGTCTCCGAATTAACGTTGTGGCCCTGGTGGCCTTATCTTTTCCAGGTGGGCTCCGGGGGAGACCAGAGAGGCAGCAACTGTTCTTTCCATTCCAGGGGTCTGCATGATGCACATTTAATCTGTGGCTGCTGCCCATGGGAGAGTCAGCGCCCAGAGGCTCAGCCCTCCTCACAGTCTCCGTGCTGCTTTCTGTGGGCCATGCTGTCTGGGTGTCCCTCCTGGATTCGGAGTGGCTTGTCTTCCGATAGTCCTAGAGGGCCTGGTGTCCTCCTTCTACTGGGATCGCCATTCTTTGTGGAGGGTGTCTCATTTGTCTCCTTTGCTCTCCACATCCTATGCTCTTAGTTGCAAGGAGATTCCTTTCGTTCCTTGAGTGGCAGATGCTGCCCAGCTACAGGCAGGTGCCGGTGAGGCTGTCGGGGCAGGTGGGAGGGGAAGTTACGTGAGACGTCGGCGGCACCTGGTGTACAGCACGTGGGGGACGGCCGGCCCTCCGGGTGCCCCCAAGAATTTTCACTGCTGCTTCTGCTGCAAGACGCTTGCGTCGTGTCCCAGGTTTTGTAATTGTGAATAGAGTCGCTAGAAACATTTGTGGACAGGTTTTTGTGTGAACTTCAGTTTTCATATCTGTAAGATACACAGCCAGGCATAGGATTCTAGGTCATATAATACGTGTATGTTTAGTTTGCTAAGAAACTGCTGAACTCTTCTCTAAAGTGGCCATACCATTTTGCACTCCCGCAGCAACGGAAGAGAGCTCGTGTTGGTCTATATCCGTGCAAACCCTGGGTATTTTCAGTATTTAAAAAAATATCTATCTATCTATCATCTATCTATTAGAGAGAGAGAGAGGGAGCACGAGCACGGGGGCGGGGGGGATGGTCAGGGGAGAGGGAGAACTGACTCCCTGCTGAGCAGGGAACCCGTGAAGGGGCGGGGCTTGATCCCAGGACCCTGGGATCATGACCAGAGGTGAAGGCAGACACTTAACCCACTGAGCCACCCAGGTGCCCCTTAGTATTTTTAATTTTAGCCATTCTAATTGGTGTGTAGTAGTGTTTCATTGTGTTTTTAATTTGCATTTTTCTAATGGCTAATGAAGTTGAACATTTAAAAAATATTATATTTATTTATTGGACAGAGAGAGAGAGAGAGACACAGCGAGAGAAGGAACAGCAGCAGGGGGAGTGGGAGAGGGAGAAGCAGGCTCCCAGTGGAGGAGCCTGACGTGGGGCTCGATCCCAGAACACTGAGATCACGCCCTGAGCTGAAGGCAGACGCTTAACGACTGGGCCACCCAGGCGCCCCATGAAGCTGAACATTTTCATGTGCTTATTTGCCACCCATAAATCCTCTTGGGTGAAGTGTGCTTATGCCTTTGGTCCGTATTTTAACTGGGTTTTTGTTTTCCTCCTGGTGAGTTTTGTCAGTACTTTATACATTCTGGATACAAGTCATTTGTCAGCCTTGTGATTTCCAAATATTTTCTTTCAGTCTGTAGCTTGTCCTTTCATTCTCATAACGGACACCTTCCGCAGCTCAAAGGATTTAAATTTAGTTGAGTCCAAAAGATGTTGATACCTTCTTTTAAGGATTGTGCTTTTGCCTAAGAATTTTTTGCTTACCTTCAGACCATGAAGATTTTCTAGAAGTTTCATAGTTTTACATTTAGTTTAAGAATCCATTTTGAGTTAATTTTTGTGTAAGGTATGACATTTAGATTGATATATATATATATATATATTTTTTTTTGCATATGGTGTCATGAGAATTAAATGAGGCAAAGCAGGTAAAACGGTACCAAGGGGCCCCCGATAGAAGTTAGTTCTTGCCCTTGAATTTTGGATGGCCTTGGGGTGAATGACCTCTTCGTGGATGTGGTGCTGACTCCTAGACACTGCAGACCTACAAGGACTGGGGTACAGTTCACCTTAGGTTTCTTTTGGATCTTCTGGGTGAATCACAAGTCCACAGAATGATTATGAACCTCACCCATTGCCAGCTCTTTATAAACGTATGTCCTTGGGATCTAAATTTTCCTCCATCTGTAACCTTGGCTCTCGCTCACTTTGGGATTGAAGAATAGAAATGTCCTTGGAGCACCTGGGTGGCTCAGTCGGTTAAGCATCCGACTTTGGCTCAGGTCATGATCCCAGGGTCCCGGGATCGAGCCCTGTGTTGGGCTCCCCACTCAGCAGGGAGTCTACTTCTCCCTCTGCCCCTCGCCCTGCTCGTGCTCTATCCCTCTCTCTCAAATAAATAAATTAACCCCCCCACAAGTGTCCTTTATATGACAGTGATCTTGAATAAAAATTCATTTGAACTATGTAGAGGCCGAGAAGAGGACTGCCACAAGCCATGACCACTCTCAAAGTGGTAGCTGGGGCTGGGACTAGGACGCAGCAAGAGAGGCATATAGGACATACTGTTGAGGAGATGCTCGCTCTCGCGGTCCTGCAAGTGCCTCCCTAAGCGACTGTCTCCTTAAATTTTGCACCCACATGGCTTTCGTGCCTCCCTCTGAGGCAGGTCTCCTGCAGGGTGGCAGCAGGGTCCCTGCAAGGTCTCTTGCAGGGAAAGGCCTGAAAGACAGAGCAGGCCATGGGGTGGGCTCAGGAGCAGGGAACAGCAGATGGTGAGGACAAGTTGGGAGTGAAACCCTGGACCTGTTATTCTAATTACCGTAAAGAAAAAAAATAAAGACACAACCAGAGAATTTTCTGAAGCAGGCTGGAGCTGCACTCTGTAAATGTGGTTTTAACAAGCTCTTTACCGCACTCATTGCAGATTCTTCCCTTGGTATGTTGGAATGGCGAAGCTTTTTATGAATTTAGTGCCCACTCCTAATATAAAGGATTTATTAAAGTAAATAGTGGGGAGGGGAGTGGGGGGATGGGGTACCTGGGTGATGGGCATGAAAGAGGTCACTTGAAATAACGAGCGCTGGGGGTTATATGCAACTGAGGAATCACTAAATTCTACCGCGAAACTAATCACACACTATATGTTAATTAAATTGAATGTAAATAAAAAAATTTAAAAATAAAGTAAATGGTGATTTTTTTGGAGAAAATTTTAAATTCCTAAAACTCTGCCTTAACTCCTGTATGAATTTTCTGGAATTACTATAACAAAGAACCCCAACTAGGTGGCTTAAGACGATAGAAATGTATCTGCTCACGGTTCTGGAGGCTAGAAGTCTGAGGTGAAGGTGTGGGTGGTGTGGATTTCTTGTGAGGGCTGCGAGGAGCGACCCGCCCATGCGTCTCCCTGGCTTTGGTGACAGCCGGCAATCCTTGGCGTTCCTTGGCCCGCAGATGCGTCATTCAGTCTGTGCTTTCATGAAGCCTTCTCCCTGTGTGTGTCTTTCCTGCTAGGAGGACTCGGGCCATATTGGATTAGGGGCTCACCTGACTTCTGCACGACCTTGTCTTCCATGAACTGTCCCTGCAGGCTGACAACCGCTTCAGTGTGGGCCCATGCCAACCCCTTACACAGCGCACGACGGCGTGAGCGGGGAAGGTGCCAGAGGAACTGTGGGTGCAGGAGAGACAATTCCCAGGTTCTCAGGGCAAGACCTCACACTGGGGGGGGGGGGTGGTCAGAGGGGCAAATGTTTTCCTGTTGGGCTTTGTGACCTGGGCCCCCACAATCCTGGCTCTGGAGAAGCCGGGTCCTCGGCAAATGCCCGTGTGCCGCCCTCAGCTGTCCGGGGGCCCTCCTCCCATGAGTTGGGGCAAAACCACTTTATCCGACGGTTTCTCCTGTTGACCCTGTGGTGCTGAGACTCTCCTATTGCTCTTGGTGCCGTCAGGCAGGCTCATTTCTTAGGCCCTACCGTCCCTACTGTGCAACGAACGCTGTAGGGATAATGATGGGCTGAACTTCTCCGCGTGGCTGGGCCACAAATTGCTCTTTCCATAGCAGGGGTCCATAGGATGCTTGTTCGGTTGGCACTGGTGGCCGTGCTTGGAGTCCGTGCCTGTCAACCCCTTGGGGTCCAATTCAGCCTGCAGACTCAGTGCAGCTCCCTGCGGTCTCCACAGGACACAGTACTTCTTGGAGGCCAGGCTGGCAGGGTAACTTGACCACTCTCTCCACGTCTCCAGTTGTCCAGCTTCCTGGGAAGGGAAGCTGCCCTGAAAACGTGCTGCCCAAGGGGTCCGGAGCTGGTGGGGCTTTAGCAGCAATTCGGGAGTGGTCTGGTCTCCTGAGCAAACATTATGCATGACGTCCCTGTTCCTTGTCTTTCATATTTTAAAACTATTATTTAATTATATAAATCTAAAAGGAGATTTGGGGCTAAAAGAAGAAAATACACCTTTTTTTTTTTAAAGATTTTATTTTTTCATTTAGAGAGAGAGAAAGACAGAGTGCATGGCAGCAGTGGGGAGCGGCGGAGGGAGAGAAAATCTCAAATAGACTCTGTGCTGAGCGCGAAGCCCAACAAGGGCCACTGGAGCTGGGGTGGGGGGAGGCGGGGGCTCGATCTCATGACCTTGAGATCATGACCTGAGCCGAAATCAAGAGTCAGACGCTTAACTGACTGAGCCATCCAGGTGCCCTAAAAAACCACATCTTTTAATTACTATTTCCAGCGTAAGTTCTTTTATTTTTTGAGATCTTTCCAGGTTTTCTCTCTCTCTCTCTTTTTTTTTTTTGAAGATTTTATTTATTTATTTGAGAGAGAGAGTGCTGCGGGAGGGGCAGAGGGAGAGGGAGAGAGAGAATCGCAAGCAGACTCCTCTAGGAGCCTGAGGTGAGGCTTGATCTCAAGACCCTGAGACCATGACCTGAGCTGAAACCAAGAGTCGGCCACTTAATCGACCAAACCACCCAGGCACCCCTGCTTTTTTCTTTTATAAAAGGTAATTAAAATATTTTCACAGTCATGTTTTATTCATACCACATATATATCACAAATTATATTTTATACATTATGTGACCATTAACATAGGTCTATTATTATTTTTAATGAATTTTTCTTTTAAATCATAAAACTGTACTATTTGCTATTGTGTTTATATTTATGTATTTTGAGTGCTTTTCACCAGTCCTTTTTATTTCATCATACATCTTCAAGTTTCTGTCTATTGTTCTTTCATGTCAGCCTGAAGGGCTCCAGATTCCCTGTGCCGTGCCTTTCAATCTCATGACTTATTCATTCCGTGACTGGGAGCCTGGATCTCTTCTCCCCTTCACCCATTTTGCCCATCCCCCCGCGAAACTCCCCTCTGGCAACTGTCAGTTTGGTTTCTGTATTTATGGGTCTATGTCTGCTTTTTTTTGTTTGTCTGTTCATTTTGTTTTTAAGATTCCACATATAAGTGAAATCATATTTGATTTGTTTTTCTCCGTCTGACTTATCACACTTAGCATAATACATTCTAGGTCCATCCGTGTTGTCGCAGGTGGCAAGATCTCATTCTTTTTTATGGCCCTTGAATTGCAGGCTCCTGAGAGCGAGTTGGAGTTCATGCCCTGTTTCCCCGTGTGGGGCAGGCGTGGCTGTGGTGTACTCGCCCCGCACAGATGCTGGTGGGCATAGGGTTCAGGGTCGTAGGTCACTTGGACGAGGCAACTTTGGAGAACTTGGCCTAATTCAGATATTCTTCTTCTGGAAGACCTGCGACTCTGTGTCATTTCTGGAGGAAAATGACAGTTGAATCTGGGTGGCTCTGTTGAACTCACAGACTAAGCTGACACTGATATTCTTGGGGCTCTCCCCTCAGCTAGAATGGCCCTGTCCCACGTACGGCTCTGTGCTGACCGCTGTGCCAAACAGACTCATCCTGAGGCCTCCTAGGGGTCATCCCTTCCCCCCTCCCTCCTGAGCTCTGGTGCTTGGGAACTTTCCTGCCCTCCCCCTCGGCACAGGCTCCCCTGGCCGCAGAGCCAGTATTGAGGGGGACGGTAATGAGAAGCTAGAAGTGGGTGTAAGGACACAAGATAACAACAGGCCAGGCCTGCCTGGGGCCATTTCTAGAAACAGTCATGGGGAGTTTGCTATGGTGCATCTAAGCCCTGAACCGCAGGGGCTGAGACACGGGTTTCGGGGAAAGAGGAGAATTGAGAGGAGGAGGACGAAGCAGAGGGGGAAGAAGGTAAGTTAGTGCAACATTACTCCGGATGTTAAATCCTACGTGCAGATTCTTCCGTAATCTGTAACACCACACAATGTACAGGGTAATTAGGAGGCAAGATTATTAATCCGGCAAGAAAGGAGCCCAGAACAATTCTTCATTCAAGCCAGAGAGGAGTATCTGGACTCCTCCATCAGAGCAGACCAGCTCCGTGGGCAAGAGGAGTCTCACACGCACATGCTGAAGGCGCCATGTTTATTGAACTTTGCTGGGGATACAATTGGCAGGGGCTTTGTGCGCCTCTGAGAGCCTCCCTGGAGCTGAGGCTGGGGCCAGGCTCTGTGGAAGCCGGGTCGGCCTAGGGAGGCCTCTGGCTTTGGGACTCTCACACAGACTGGCCAGACTTCCGTGACTATATGTTCTTCAAGATTTTATTAATCCAGGGCACGTATGGGGAGATTCGAGTGAAGACAGCTGGAGGCTTTGCATCTCCACGTCCGTAAGACACAATACCTTGGGCCACCCCTGCACACAACAGGGGGCCCCCAGAATCCCCCTGTGGGTTCGAGAAAGCAGATCATGAGCAAGGAATGTCCTCCCGCTACTGTCACCTTATCCTGGTTCTATCAGCACCCCTGCCAGCTCCAAGATACTCCAGAGTCAGATCAGGAGTCCTGGCTCCTCATGGAGTCCTAAGTTAGGAGATTCATGTCTTATTCCTCTCTGGCATGGAACCACCACTCTAGATCCTGTCCCTTCCGTTTCTTCCTTTCTCTCCTGGAGTCCTCTTCAGCCAACTAGAAGGGAGGGTTAGAGGCAGGGCTTGAGTATATGAGGATGGAACCCAGAGAGAAGATTCCAGTTCCCGTGTTGCTAGGAACCCACAGACTCAGACACCAGTCCCTGTACTAGGGGACTTCCCGCCCCCGCCCCCTCCCAGGAGGATGCTATCTCCCAGGGACTGCATTGTGAGGAGGAAGTGTAGCTGTACGGCCGATCTTGTCTTCCTGGGATTGCCCACACAGATTTGTAAGTTATGGTCGTAAAAGAAATAGTGGTTGCAGGCCCTGGTGTCCATGAGTCTCAACTTCACCTCTCTCAGAGTATCTGACTCCGGCTCCGTCACTCCCGTTCTTCCCCAGCCGGCCGCCCTGCACGTTCTCCCAGGTGGAATAAAGGTAGACCAGGTGGGCAGGGAGATTGTCCCCACGGCATGGGTCAGCTTGGCTCTCGTTTGTAGCTGTGAGGGAGGGAGAGTAGATGGACCTCCCATCCCAGGGAAAGTGGGGGGTGTGCTGTGGTAGGGGCTCCCTGGGCAGGGCCAAGAGTTGCTCCCCAGGGGGGTGGTGATGACACGGAGTGGGAGGGTGGGACTCAAGGAAATGGTTTGGAAGAGAGAATGAGAAGTGCTCAGGTCAGGAGAAAGGTTCAAGAAGGGGGTTTGGAGACATGCTGGAAGGTTAATGGCACCTTCAGTAACATGATGTCATTGAGTTTGGTGAACGAGTTGTAATTTGGGTGAATGATTTGTTCTGAGACTTCTAGCTTCTGCCATGTGGATTCTTCTTGTTTCATGTCATGAGCTCCCAGGGTGACAGTAATTTTCCTGTTGAGAAGGAAAAGAGAAGCAGGAGAAGGTGCTGGTCTCCTAGAAATGGTCCATTCTGAGCAAGGAGACAGTAGGCTCTCTTCCTCCCCAGTGCAGGGCCATCTGAGGAACTCAGGTCTTACTTGGGGCAGAAGTGCCTCCCCCCCCCCGCCGGGATCGAAGCCAGTTCAGGAAGGGCCAGGCCCTGGAAGCTATGGGGGACTGAGAGAACTCAGCTGGCAGCAGGACGAGAGGGCCCGTTGGCCTGCTGGGACCTGGCTGCCCTGAATAATGCTGTGGCCTCTGGATGTGGAGATGGCTAATGAGAAGGGGCTGGTTCCTTGCAATACACATCACTGACCATCTTGAGATGAGCAGGGCTCAAGACTCTCTCCTCAGGCCACTCTGAAGCTGCGTGTAACTTTGGTTCCTACAGCTCCTCACATGAAAAGAGAATAAGTCAAAGTTTCTTACCTTCCCTTACAATGAGCAGCTGTCATCACGAATTCTTGACTTACGAGAAACCCGCCACAGCTGGCAACGTAACCCCGGTCAGTGACAATTTCCAGATGGGCCATGTAGGGGCGGGAATGTGGCTTAGACTCAATGCCATTGATAATTTCCTCTGAAACAGAGAACCCCAGGTCCCTAAACAGAGGCTCGCTTGCCTTCAGACAGAGCACTGGGTGAGGAAAATGAGGTGGAAGCCGAGGGCCCACAGAGCTTCTATCTTACTTCTGATGGAGCTCAGCCCTCCATGTATCCTTACTGTTTGCTTTCTTGGCGCCAATCCGCCCCATCAACCAACCCTCAGCCTATTGTCAGAATTTGATTGTTAGTTTTGATTCTGAGCTGTCATTTGAGAGTTTCTCCCCCCCCTTTTCAAAGATTTTATTTATTTAAGAGAGAGAGAGAGAGAAAGAGAAAAGAGTACATGCGCAGGGAGGGGGCAGAGGGAGAGGGATAAGCAGACTCCCCGCTGAGTGGGGAGCCAGATGGACATGGGGCTCATACCAGGACCCTGAGGTCATGACCCGAGCCAAAGGCAGACAGACACTTAACTGACTGAGCCACCCACGTGCCCCTAAACATTTCTTCATGTCTTTATCCTGGCCTCCTCTGCATGACAGCAAGCACCAAGAAGAATTGTGAATGAGAATGGTAGCTATTTTGAAGAAAGCAGGTTAGGAGGAGCTTTCAAAGCCGGTTTTCTGATTCTTTCTCCACCCAAGACTTCTCATCCCAGGGAAACTATCATCAACTGCAGGGAANNGAGTCTGACTCTTCCAGCTGGAGATTTCGACCTAGAATACTTGCAGTGGGACCTTGTGACCTCATTTGAGGTCTTCTTTCATAGGGAGTTACACCCTAGACTCACCAGCTCCAGCTTCAGGAGGCAAGAGAAAGGCCAACAAAAGAAAGAGTCTGCATTTTCCCAGTAATGGTGTCCATGGTGAGCTGCTTCTGTCCCTGCCCTCCCTTGCCCCTGCTTTTATAATCCCAGAAGTAAAAGAAAGGGGAGGGCTGGAAACCACAGAAACAACTTAGTCACATTCTTGTTTTTCACTTTGGCCCTGCTATCTTCCTCATCAGAAATTCTTACAACCCTCTTGTATTCTCTGCTGGTGTTGAAACTGTGGTCAGAGCCCAAGAGTCCTGTTTACTAGGATAAGGCATGAACCTTTCTCGTCTAATGTAGCTCTCTTGAGGCAGAATAGCAGCACAGATGGGGGGTAGATAAAATTTTATTTTATTTTATTTTTTATTTATTTATTTTTTTAAAAGATTTTATTTATTTATTCGACAGAGATAGAGACAGCCAGCGAGAGAGGGAACACAAGCAGGGGGAGTGGGAGAGGAAGAAGCAGGCTCATAGCGGAGGAGCCTGATGTGGGGCTCGATCCCGTAACGCTGGGATCACGCCCTGAGCCGAAGGCAGACGCTTAACCGCTGTGCCACCCAGGCGCCCCTCTATTTTTAATTTTCTGAGGAAACTCCCTACTCTTCTCCACAGTGGTTTCCATTCCCACCAACTGTACATGAGGGTTTCTTTTTCTCCATATCCTTACCAGCCCAGGGGAGTTGGTTTAGGGGATGTAGGAATCTAGAACAGAGATCAGCAAACTTTTTTTGTAAATAGCCACATAGTGAGTGTTTTCAGCTTTGCGAGTCATACCACTGTCTCTGTGGTAACTCTTCAACTCTGTTGTAATACAACAGCAGCCATAGACGAGATATAAACAAATAGGTGTGAGTGTGTTCCAATAAAACTTTATTTAAAAAACAGGTGGTGAGCCGGTATGGCTTGAGGGCTGTAGTTGGCCAACCCCTGATCTAGGAGATCAGCCCTTTCTTCAATCCAAAGAATCAGTAGAACAGAATGTGGCAGTGAGAGAAAGAAGGAAAAATGGAGAATTTATTGACTACCCGTGATACGTTTGGCGCTGATAGAACTTTACATGCATCATCTCATTTGTAATAGTCCTTTTGGGTATTATTATACACAATTATGGAGCGCTCAAGCGAGGCTCAGGGTGTCACATAGCAGCAAGTTCCAAAATTTCATATGTCAGATTCTGAAACTTGTACTTTTTCCATGCCACTAATCTGAATAACAAGGGATGTGGGAGGAAGGGTTAGTCCAATAAACAGAGAAAGGAATGGAATGTATATAGAACAGCTGTATTCTCTAGGGGGTGCTGGGGTTTTCCACTTGTGCATTGAGAGTCACACTTAGTTTGATAACGAAATGATATCTGCACTTGTCATTATTTGAGATATGACTCTGGGCTCTCATTCGTTTACGTGCGTTGAGAAAGGAAAAAGTTCTTTTTTTTTTTTTTTAAAGATTTTCTTTCATTTATTTGAGAGCGAGTGAGCACATGAGCATGGGGAGGGGCAGAGGGAGAGGGAGAAGCAGTCTCCCCACTGGGCAGGGAGCCTGATCCGGGCTGATCCCAGGACCCTGAGATCATGACCTGAGCCAAAGGCAGATGCTTAACCAACCGAGCCACCCAGGCACCCAAGAAAAAGTTGTTCTTCATTAAACAACGGCATGCCACTGATTAGAAGATTCATTCCTGTTGCAAAGGGGTTAAAAGGTAAAATGTTGTGCATCTTGGAATCAATGAAATATGATATATTGTAAGTATCTCATTTGCTCTCACATCAACCCTGGGAGCTATTATTGTTTTCATTTTACAGATGAGGAACCTGAGGCTCATAGAATTTGAGTCACTTGGCAAGATTTCAAAGCCAATAAATATCAGAACTAGGTGTCAAACACATACCTGTTTGACTTCAATCACATAATCTTTCCGTATATCACCCTGCTTTCCTAGACTGTAAAAACAGAACAACAACAATAAGAAGAAGGATCTAGAGAGGATTTCTCTACCAGTTCCCACAATTTTATAAGATGCAATCCTTATAAGAAGTCTCTTATTTTACATAACTCACAGTGGTTCTGCTTTCCCTGATTGAACGCTAAATAATAGAGATACTGGTACTGGAAGTGAGCTCAGAAGAAAGTACACTCAGGTTCTGTACCTTGGCTTGGGTTCTCTACTGCAAGTTCTCTAATCTGAATATATTTAAAGGCATTGCTTACCCTGTTGTAAGTGGTAAAGGATATTAGTTGTAAGTTGTTAGTAAGCATTATGGCATACGGAGCAAATGTATTAAATTACCGTCTGTAGATATCTGTAATCAAAAGCAGACTCTGGGTGACTAAATAGTTGGTGACATAGAACATATCAGTGGATATAAGGAGTATCAGGGGCTTGATTGGTTGCTTCTAAGTGGACTAAAGAATTTAGGAAAAATAGGGGCGCCTGCGTGGCACAGCGGTTAAGCGTCTGCCTTCAGCTCAGGGCGTGATCCTGGCGTTATGGGATCGAGCCCCACATCAGGCTCTTCCGCTATGAGCCTACTTCTTCCTCTCCCACTCCCCCTGCTTGTGTTCCCTCTCTCGTTGGCTGTCTCTGTCTCTGTCGAATAAATAAATAAAATCTTAAAAAAAAAAGAATTTAGGAAAAATAAATGATGAGCTCTAGACTTTCAATTCCAAGCTTATGATCTAAGTAAGGGTCCAGAAATCTTCTCTACCATAAAAGAAACTCTTGTCTCACGTAACCTCCTGTCTAAGATTTCTAAAAATCAAACCAATGTCTTATCCTGTGGGTGGTTTGATCCTGTCTTGAATCACCAAACTGGCAGGGTCTCTTAGATGAAGTTAAAGCATTAATTGAGACTCTGAAAATTGGAGTGGGAGTATATGTGTGCATATTCTGATGAAGCTGGGATCTCGAACCCCTAAATTCCTCCAACCCTCCTTCGTCCGTAACAGCAGCCTATCTTTTGCAGTCTGAGGAGGCTAGTCTTCCGTCACTTGAAGAATCTGTAATGAGATTCCCTGAGGTAGTTACTTTACAGCAGACTCCTGGCTGCCCCCTCCTACCACCTTTACTGCTTCTGGAGCTATAACCAGATTCAATTCTCAACTCCCAGTATATCCCAGACATGAGATCCATAAGGAATTGCAATACGCACCAAAACACGATTTTTGCTAATTGACCTCAAGAGAACCATGAGTGGAGTGGGTCTTAAAGGCATTGGTGTAGGCGTTGGGCCAAGCTGACTTTGTTGATGGGATGCACTAAATACAGATACCAATGTCAGCATATTAGATCAAGCATGTCGACGTGGCTCTAACTATTTGACTAGTCGGTTGGATTGAAAAATGGATCCAAAGGTGGTCTATACTCAGTGAAGCTGAGATGCCAGACTTCTTTGATATTAGAGAAAGGTATTCTAAGCTTTGGGGAAATCAGAAGGTAGAGAAGATTTATTACTGTGAGACTGGTTTACTCACCCCCCCGAAGTGTGTCTAAGGAGAGCACAGAGAATATTCTTTCCACCAAAGCTGTGAAAAATACATTAGGGTGGGGGAGCACTGGCATTTTTGGAGAGTGCTGTGGTGGCTGTTCGCTACAGGCGTGGAGTGATCATAAGAACTCCTGCTACTGGATCTGGATCCCTGAGTTCCGTGGTGATGGGATCTCTGGGTGGGAGAAGCCAGGCTACCAGAGGTACAGTGGGCTTGGTTACTCTAATGGGTATCAGAGTTGAGGCAGACGTCAAGACAGAAGTCCATGACTTTGACTAGTTGACCATGGTGTCCCTGAACTGAAATAGATAGGCAGACTTCTAAGGTCTTAGTTGATTTGTATAAGTAGAAGCATTCTGGATCTGGTGAACAGAGGTCTTAAATATCACAAGGCACATCGACTGGTTGATGAGACTTGAGCCAGCTCACTGACCCAGAGCTCCTTGAATGAAAAGGGTGAACTGCCTTTGAGGAAGGTCCTTGCTGCATAGCCAAAAACTGTGTTGTGCATCTTCCTCTTTGCCTTCTTCAAAGCTACCTATGGCCATTTGCCAGTGTGACCATGAATTAGAGAAAAAAAAATCTGAAACATAATCATGCCCTTGTTTGTTTTTTATTACTGGGCCCTGGCTCTAAACTGATATGAATTCCCAAAGACCCCAAATCGCCATGTGAATCACCAGTCAGAGGAGGGGCTTATGGACTGATCAACAAAGTTTTGGCATGTTTCCATCTCATAGTGGACTCAGTGGTTCCCAAATCAACCTTTGACTATTTCGCAAGCTCCAGAACGCACAGGTAGAATGGATATATTAAAAAGTGGCAGAATCTCCACAATGGTTGCCTGAATCATGGAGGGAGGGCTATTATGGTAGAGAAGACCAAGTGAAGCCACCAGAACGGCCTCTACCTACAAAAATAGCAAACTAAGAGCAATATTATACTCATAGAGACATTCAGGTAAGCACCAAATTATAGAAGGATGTAGGGGTGATGATTCCTACCACATCTCCATTCAGACACCTGTTTGGTCTACTTAGTCTTTAGTTATAGGACTTCTGGGCTCTCTGTCTTATGCCTGAAGAACTCTTAATTTTGTTTTTTTTTTGTTCTTTTTTTTAAAATTGTGCTGGTGTTTGAAGGTGTTAGAGAACAAAGTGGTCAGGGAGGTAAAAGTTTGGGGGGGAGTGGAGTCTAATGTCTCAGGGGGAGAACTCCCTCTAGGGTGAGAGATGGCAGGAGAACTTCGTGTTTTACTTTCTCATTTCTGTTGTAGGCTCACGGCAGACCTGAGAACAGTTGGCTTTGTGCTGTTCTCTGCTCCATCTCATCTCCTTTCAATAGCCTCTGAATTGATCCAGTAGTCATGCTAGGCAGTCCTCAAGCCATCCCCTTCCCAAGGGTTTGGGTAGTCCCTTAAATCTGGGCGGCTTCTTTCATAAACCCTGCGGTGCTGCCAGTCTATCAGCAGGCAGCATTGGCCAGGCTGGCAAGAGATAGCTCCCTGCGTCTTAGAATCAAATCTATCAACGGCGATCTTCTCTTATCTGGTGGGCTGTTGGAGGAAGCCTGTTCGTACCAACTGTCCTTTTCACGTGCCTACTTGAAGTTTGATTTGTGGTTGCTGCCAAGAATGGGGTGGGGCAACTGCTCTGAGCCAGCGCGGCAAGAAGGGACAGAGGCATAGCCGCAAGGTGTCTTTTATGCTTTCCCTTCTGTGGCTTCGATTAACCGAAGGGGTGCTACTCAGGACCCTTCATTTAACCTTCCAGGACGTTTTCCCATGCAATCATTCTTCCGTTTGTTTGCTCCTTCTTGCATTTCCTTATCTCTTTACAGAACCATCCAAGAATAACTTTGTTCCTCCTCTTAGGTGCCATATATGATTGATATAATTTTGAACATTTGGCTGGTATATTGATACTGCCACGGTGAAGGGACCTAAGCACCAACATCTCCTGGTTAGGACTGATTTTTTAGTGCTTCTAAGAGGATTGTCATAAGGAGAAGAAAAGATGACATTTCCTAGGGCAAGTATCTCTCATTTAGATGCAAAGATCACGCGGTGAAGGCCATATTTCTGTGGATTCTTCAAGTTGCTCAACTCCTTCCTAATTTCATGGCCTTTCTATCCAGTCTTTTTTTTTTTAATTAAGATTTTTATTTATTTATTTGACAGAGAGAGACAGCCAGCGAGAGAGGGAACACAAGCACGGAGAGTGGGAGAGGAAGAAACAGGCTCCCAGTGGAGGAGCCTGATGTGGGGCTCGATCCCAGAACGCTGGGATCATGCCCTGAGCCGAAGGCAGACGCTTAACGACTGCGCCACCCAGGCGCCCCTCTATCCAGTCTTACTCCCTTGATAACCACATGACACCTGATTGGCACTATCTCCCTCATCCCAACCTTCCATTCATTTTCTCTTACTAACATATGAGTTCTTTCAGTGACGATATTTGTGTCAGTCTGGATATCAAAATTCTCTATTCCTCCCAGGCTCTGGGTTTCTGGGTGAAATGCCACTCATTCACCCACTTTAGCAGAGTCAAAAAATGTTTTGATGGGCATTTAGTAGATGCCAGACCCTGGCGATACAACAAGGTGCGTCCATATTCTTATGATGACAACACAAATAGCAAAGTGCTGCAATGGAGAGATGTAGAGATATTGCGGGATGGGAAGAGAAGCTCCCAGTCTGCCCTGGGAAGGCGGCAACATTGTCATTCCACCTGAGATCTCGACGATAGGTTATATTTTGCCATTGGATAAATTGAGACATGCTTTCTGACCAGAGGTAGCAGCATATCCAAAAAGGGCTGGAGAAAGGCTGGGTGACTGGGGGAACCACAAGTCACTCAGTATTACTGAAGCACAGTTAATGGAGAAAGGGTGGGAATGATGTAAGAGGAGGCTGGATAGGAGCCAGTTTAGGAATGGCTCTTCTGCTGCAAAAGTGTGGGGTGTGTCCCTACGTCAGTGGTTAAAATATTGTGGTCAAAACCACATTAATACGACATTTACCGTCGCCACCATTTCTAAGTGTGCAGAACTGTGGTGTTAACCATATGCGGATTATTGTGCAATAATCACTAGGAATTCTTTTTCATTTTGCAAAACAGAAACTACCATTGCTGCCCTCTCCTTCCCACAGCCTCTGGCCATCACCCATCTATTTGTCTCTAAGAGTTTGACTGCTTTAGATACTTCATATAAGTGGAGTATTTGTCTTTTTGCGACCGGCTTGTTTCACTCAGTATAATGTCCTCAGGTTCATCTATGTTGTAACATATGACAGGATTTCCTTCTTTTTTAGGGCTAAATAATATTCCATGGTGTGTATTTATCATGTTTTCTTTAAATGTTCCACCGTAGACGGTGGACATTTAGGTGCTTCTACCTGTTGGGTTGTTCTTTGTTTTTTTTTTTTTTTTTTTAAAGATTTTATTTATTTATTTGACAGAGAGACAGCCAGCGAGAGAGGGAACACAGCAGGGCGAGTGGGAGAGGAAGAAGCAGGCTCATAGCGGAGGAGCCCGATGTGGGACTCGATCCCGGTATGCCGGGATCACGCCCTGAGCCGAAGGCAGACGCTTTAACGACTGTGCTACCTAGGCACCCCTGTTCTTTGTTTTTTAATTGTGAAATCGATCATCTATACATGTAGGGCTAATAACTTACATGTATGGCTTAGCGAACAATTATCAAGCAGGCGCTCATATAACTATCACCCAGATTAAAAAATAGAACACAGCCAGCACCCAAAAGCTCTGTGTGGCTTCTGATAACAACCTGTCACTCCCACTAGAGGTAACCACTAACTTGACTTCTGGGATAATTATTCCCACCTCCCCCTTTTTTTTCTGTATCTACTTGTTTCCTGAGTTTGGATAAGAGTAAATCTATTTTTACTGCTCATGTATGTAACTCTAGACGATATAATTTAGTTGAATCTACTTTTGAACTTTATGTAAATGGGATGATATGTATGTTTTAAAAAGATTTTGTTTATTCATTTAAAGAGTGGGAGAGAGCGTGTGAGCTGGGGGAGGGGCAGAGGCAGAAGGAGGGAGAGAACGTCAAGTAGACGCCACACCAAGCATGGAGCCCAGTGTGGGGCTCGATCCCACAACAGTGAGATGATGACCTGAGCCGAAATCAGGAGTTGTAGGCTTAACCAGCTGAGCCACCCAGGTGCCCCATGTATTTTTTCGTAAGTTGCTTCTTTCATTTAAAATTATATTTGTGGGATTTGTTAATGTTGTTGTGTGTAACCCTGGGTCATTGTTTCTATTGCATGGATACATAACAACTTATATATTCATTTTACAGATTATGGACACCTGTTTCTAGTTTTTGATTATTACAGATAATGGCAGTGAAAGCATTCTTGTATCCCAGTGCACATTTGTGTGAGTTTCTTTATGGCTGTAAGAAGGAATGCAATCATTTGGTCCAAGCATATGCATACCTTCAACTTTAATAGGAAATGCCAAACTGTTTCCTGAATCATTGTACCGGTTTATGCTCTCACCAGCAGCTTGGAGGACCTCTCTTTGCTCCATATCTGCACTAACATATGGTATTTGCAGACAATTTTACAGAAAATTTCTTATTGGAGAATGACACAAACATATCAAAGTATACAAATTTTGTGCCAGAAGTCCTAGGGAGAGCAATTAGGCAAGACAAAGACGTAAAAGACATCCAAGAAAGCAAGAAGCAGAATTGTTATTTGCAGATGATATGATCTCATATGTAGACAACCCTAAAGACTCAGCCAAAACTCAAGGAATTCAGCAAATTTATAGGATATAGAATCAACATACAGAAATCAATTGCATTTCTTTCTTTCTTTCTTTTTTTTTTTAGATTTTACTTACTTATTTGAGAGAGAGAGAATGAGCAGGGGAAAGGGAGAAGCAGACTCCCCACTGAGCAGGAAGCCCGTTGGAGAGTTCCATCCCAAAACCCTGGGATCATGACCTGAGCGGAAGGCAGACGCTTAACTGACTGAGCCCCCCAGGCGCCCCATCAGTTGCATTTCTCTACGCTCACAACAAAATACCTGACAAATAAATGAGGACAACTATCCTATTCATAATACCCAAAACAATAAAATACTTAGGAATAGATTAAACATATATCAGATAAGGGGTGAATATCCAAAATATATCAGGGACTCCTACAAGCCAAAAGCAAAAACCAAAACAATCTGATTTAAAAATGGGTAGAGGAAATGAATATACATTTTCTGAAGAAGACATCCAAGTGGCTAATAGGTACATGGAAAGATGTTCAACATCACTAATCACCAGGGAAATGCAAATCAGAATCACAGTGAGATATCGGCTTACATATGTTAGAATGGCTTTCCTTAAGAAGACAAGATTTTTTTTTTTTAAAGATTTTATTTATTTATTTGAGAGAGAGAGAGACAGCCAGCGAGAGAGGGAGGGAACACAAGCAGGGGGAGTGAGAGAGGAAGAAGCAGGCTCATAGCGGAGGAGCCTGATGTGGGGCTCGATCCCATAACGCCGGGATCACGCCCTGAGCCGAAGGCAGACGCCCAACGACTGAGCCACCCAGGCGCCCCAGAAGACAAGATTTAACAAGTGTTGGAGAGGATGTGGAGAAAAGGCAATCCTTGTGCGCTGTTGGTGGGAACGTAAATGGTTTAGCTATTATGGAAAGCAGTGTGGAGATTCCTTAAAAAGTTAAAAATAGAACTACCATATAACCCAGCAATTCCACCTCCTGGTGTATATCCAGAGGAAATGAGAACAAGATATCAAGAAGATACCTGCACTCCCATTTTAATGCGGCATTATTCACAATAGCCAAGACATGCAGACAACCTATGTATCCATCAATGGATGAATTGATAAAGGAGATACATATACAAGGGATACTATGCAGCCATGAGAAAGAAGGAAATCTTTCGTTTACAACATGGATGGATACTGAGGGCATTCTTTTTTGGGAGAGAAGAGAGACAGAGAAAGACCGATATTGTATACCACTTTTATGTGGCATCTAGAAAAGCCAAAGTTGTAGAAACAGAGAGAAGAATGGTGGTTACCAGGGTCAGGGGTGGGGGGAATTGGGCAGATGTTGTGAAGGAGTCCAAACTTGCAACTAAAAGAGGAGTAAGTTC
This sequence comes from Ursus maritimus, assembly GCF_017311325.1. Taxonomy (NCBI): domain Eukaryota; kingdom Metazoa; phylum Chordata; class Mammalia; order Carnivora; family Ursidae; genus Ursus; species Ursus maritimus. The sequence goes on from NW_024426230.1 coordinate 2,580,413, forward strand.
TAGAGATCTAATGCATACCATAGTGACTACAGTTAACAAGATTATATTATATACTTCAGAATTGCTAAGAGACTAAATCTTACATGTTCTTACCACAAAAAAGAAATGAAATGATAATTATGTACCGTGATAGAGATTTTATCCAAAGTTAGAGTGGTAATTGAATTACAATATGTAAATGTTATCAAATCAATACATTACACACTTTAAAGTCACACAATATTATATATAAGTTATATCTCAGCAAAGAAACGCTCACAAAACCCCATGAAGTCTACAAATCTTTTTTTTTTTTTTAAAGATTTTATTTATTTATTTGACAGAGACAGAGACAGCCAGCGAGAGAGGGAACACAAGCAGGGGGAGTGGGAGAGGAAGGAGCAGGCCCATAGCAGAGGAGCCTGATGTGGGGCTCGATCCCATAACGCCGGGATCACGCCCTGAGCTGAAGGCAGATGCTTAACCGCTGTGCCACCCAGGCGCCCCTGAAGTCTACAAATCTTAAATAGACTTTCAATATACAGTCTGCAGAGCAAAGTGCCTAAGTTTTATTGTGACTACTGTGAGCCATACCTCACCCTCGACTCTCCATCTGGGAGAAAGACACACTGCACTGGCAGGAAACGCAAAGAGAATGTGAAAGATATTATCAGAAACGGTTGGAAGGGCAGGCTCAGAGCCGGAAGGACAAAACAAAAGATGCATTTTGACAAGGAAAGATCCCTCCTACTCCATTCTCTGCTCCTCCTCCTGCAGGGGCAATGATCACGTCTCCCGCCAGTCTCCCAGGTCCTCCTCGGGCCCTTAGTATGATGCCAGCACCCCATATGGGGGGGTCCTCTTCCTCCTGGGATGATGCCAGCGGGAGCTGCTCCCGGAATGAAGTAGCCCGTGGAAGGCCACATGCCAACGATGTCTGGGCCCCCAGTGGTGACACCTCCCGCCTGCCCCCTGCTGGTGCCGGCTCCATCAGACAAATAAGGAGAGAGGGGACCCTCTTTATATCCATTTTATTTTGTTTTTTTTTAAGATTTTATTTGTTTATTTGAGAGAGAGAGCGAGTGCAAGTGTGGTGGGCGATCAGGGGAGCAAAGGGAGGGGGACAAGCGGACTCGGAACTGAGTGCTGAGACGGAGGCCGGGCTCGATCCCACGACCCTGAGATCATGCCCTGAGTCAAAATCAAAAGTCACTTGCCCAGTCCACTGAGCCACCCACGTGCCCTTCCTTAAGCCTGTTTTATATTACTTGTTCTATTTCCCCAGAAGATAACGGTGCTGTGACTCTGGGTGTTTCCTAACAGCAGGGCAAGGAAGACTTGCTCTCCCTTCCTCTCAAAGAGAGGATAGTTTTGGAAGGCAAGTAGTGGGGGGTGGGGAGGAAAAAGCAAGCAAGCAATTTTCATTTGTATTGTGAAATGTGAAAATAAAAGGTCAACTATTTTAATATATATATATATATATGCTCCCAATAAACTATCACAAAGTGACACACTCGTGAACCCACAACCTAGATCAGAAAAGAGACCATGGCCTGCAGCCCAGAAGCTCCTCTCTGCTCTTCCCAGTCACTATCTTTCTTTTCTCTAAATTAACCTCTATCCTGACTTTCATCACCTTACATTAATCTTGCCAATTTGTTTTTAAACTTTATGTAATTAGAATCAACCAGGATGTATTCTTTTGTGTGCGGTTTCTTTGATTCAATGTTACGTTCTTAAAGACTCATCCATATGGTCGTTTGGAATGGTGTTCCTTCCTTCTCCTGTATGATTTGTGTTCTTTCACGATTATGCTACAATTTATATATCCATTCTACTGGATATTGGAATTTCCAGAGTTTTTGCTATTGGCAATAGATCTGCCATGAACACCATGTATCCGTATCTTATTGTGGTTTTTTAATTTATATTTCTCTGAAGACTAAAACTGTTGAAAAATGTTTTACAAACTTATTGGCTACTTTGATATTCTGTTTTGCAAAACGTGTGAGATTTTGCTCCTTTAAAAAGTTACATTGCCCGGGGCTGCCTGGCTGGCTCAGTAGGAGGAGTGTGCGACTCTTGATCTGGGGGCTGTGAATTGGACCCCCACGTTGGGTGTAGAGTTACTTAAAAATAAAATCTTTAAAAAATTACATTGCCTGGATTTATCTCCGTGATTTGTGGAAGTTTTGTGTCTTCATATATTCTGGATATGAGTCCTTTGTCAGATATATGCATTGCAAATGTTTTCTCCCACTTTGTGGTTTGACTTTTCACCCTCTCAAGTTTTCATCAACAAAATTCTTTTTAAGGATATTTTCCTCTATGATTAGTGTTTTTTTTTTTTTAAAGATTTTATTTATTTATTCGACAGAGATAGAGACAGCCAGCGAGAGAGGGAACACAAGCAGGGGGAGCGGGAGAGGAAGAAGCAGGCTCATAGCAGAGGAGCCTGATGTGGGGCTCGATCCCAGAATGCCGGGATCACGCCCTGAGCCGAAGGCAGACACTTAACCGCTGTGCCACCCAGGCGCCCCTGATTAGTGGTTTTTGTGCCTTATTTAAGAAAATTCTTACCCACCTGCAAGTTGTAAAGATAGTCTTCTATATTAACTTCTGAATTTTTTTGGGGAGAAGATTTTATTTTTAAAAGCTTTTATTTATTTATTTGACAGCAAGAGAGAGAGAGTGCACAAGCACCAGCACGAGCTGGCAGGGGTGGGGGGGCAGAGGGAGAGGGAGAGGGAGAAGTAGATTCCCCACTGAGCAGGGAGCCTGATGCGGGCTCCAAACCCAGGACCTTGGGATCATGACCTGAGTGGAAGGCAGATGTTTAACTGGCTGAGCCACCCAGGCGCCCCCAAGATTTTATTCTTATTATTTATTTACTGTTTATTTTTTTAAGATTTTATTTTATTATTTTTTAAAGTAAATCTCTATACCCAGCATGGGACTCAAACTCACCACCCTGAGATCAAGAGTTGCCAGCCAGGTGCCCCCTCTGTGAGAAGATTTTTTAAATTAATTCTATCTCTTTAAGACATTGGGCTATTTATATTTTCAAATTTTCTTGTTTCAGTTTTGGTGAGTTATGTTTTTCTGAGAAACAATCAATTTTCTTTTTTTTTTTTAAGATTTTATTTATTTATTTGACAGAGATAGAGACAGCCAGCGAGAGAGGGAACACAAGCAGGGGGAGTGGGAGAGGAAGAGGCAGGCTCCCAGCGGAGGAGCCTGATGTGGGGCTCGATCCCATAACGCCGGGATCACGCCCTGAGCCGAAAGCAGACGCTCAACGACTGTGCCACCCAGGCGCCCCTCTCTAGCATCTTTCTTGACTCAAGGTCAGGGTTGTCCTGTGGTCCCCTGAAGAGGTGACAGAAGATGCTTCTCGAAGAACCCCAGCCCTCAATATCCTATTCTCTGTCTAACTTTCTGTATCTGTCCAACTTATTCTTGGGTCACCCTCCTTTACCCAGACGAACTCAGACATCATTCTCAAGGTCACCAGCCCTCTCCTCTGTGGCTCTGGTATAGTTAGTGTCTAGTTACAGTTAGTGAATTGCCAGTGTCTAGTTTCTCCTGACTCTGATGTTCTGCCCCGGGCGTGGGGGCACCGAGTCTCTGTAGGCAGCAAGTCTGCCGGAACTATCGGTTTGGGAGAGAAGTTCCTGGTGAGGTTTCTGCGTATGAGCTTGTCATGGTTTTGTGACCTTTTGGTCAAGTCAGAAGGGCCTGTAACACAGAGTCTGCACCTGGAGAAAGAAAGTGGGAGGAACTGAGTCCTTTTGCACTAGTTTTCAGTGTGCAAAATGCTTTCTTTACCAAAGTTCTGTGGCTGATATTTACATAATAGGGAAGAGTACGGACCTGTGGAGGGGGGAAGGGGCTTGGCTTCTGGGGTGGTCATGTTGGAAATTGTCTTCTGGCTGAGAACACTGTGAGGTCTGTAGAAATCTTTCCAACAGCGCAGCTGGAGGCAAAGTGCTGCCTTGGAAGTACTGACTGGCGGAGAAAGACACGGAGGCGAGATGGGCATGCCCTGATGTTTCCTTGGCACTGAGTCCAGAGTGGTGCTCTGGGGCTCTAAGTATATATCACAGAGAGGGAGGGCCGAATGGACTCTTCTATCGCTCTCCCCTCCCCGCTTCCCCACCACCTAGTAATCTTTCTCTTTGCCAGCGCAAACACTTAATAATGAGACTGTTATCCCAGAGCAGGCAAATAATAGATAATTCCTATGGGTAGATGGTAGCGAGTGCAGAGAGTGCCTGAGTATTGTCAAAGACGTAATGTTGATGAAAATTTTGTTGACACATGGCTTACGCTGAATATTACAGGCAAATGATTTTCTGATTAAAAAAATAGCCATCCAATAATGATTAAATTTACCAAAGTATTTTTGTATATAGCCAGTTAGACTCGATAAAATATGTGTTCAGTGATTATTCCATTTAAGATTATGGAAACTGCCAAAGTTCAGATGGTCAATGTCACACTGCAAGGAGTAATTAGCATTTTGAGGGACATAAAAAAACCCTCCCAGCTTATTCTGTACAGTTATCTTAAGAAGGTGTTTAAAGTATGGTTTAAATTATGTGACTTCAGTAATCTTTTATTTGGATACGATATTGATAGAGATAGTCATGGGCTAATTTTTAGGGTACAAGTCATTATTTTAGTCAACATTTTGTGTGGAGCTTTGTATAACCTCAGAGTATCAAAATTAGAAAAAGAGAGCAGTGGTCTGTAATTCAGTGGGGGTTGGTGTGGTTAAGGGTTTACGAGAACACTGGCGGTGGATAGGCGCTTGGGTTGTTTGGTCTCTTGGCCATTGTGAATAGCGATGCCATGAACGTCAGTATTTGGTAGCTATTTTTAAGCAAGCAAACCTTTATTTTTTTCTTCTTTCTAGTACATGTATGGTTTCATTTTTTTGCATTTATTTATTTTAAAAAAGATTTTGTTTATTTATTTGAGACAGAGAATGAGAGAGAGAAAGAGAGAGATGGAATAGGGAGAGGGGGAGAGGGAGAGGGAAAAGCAGATTCTCTGCTAAGCAGGGAGCTGAGCAAGGATGCACCAGGGGGGAATGGAAGGTCATAGGGGAAGGATGGGGGAAGGCTTGGTGCTTGATCCCAGCACTCTGGGATCATGACCTGCGCTGCAAACAGACGTTTAACCGACTGAGCCACCGAGGCAGCCGATTTTTTTGCATTTAGTTATCTTACCTATTTGAGGTTTATTTTGGCTTTTAGTGTGAGGAATAGGTCCGATTTTATCTTTCTTCCCCCCAAATAACTATCTAGTTGTTCTAATACCATCTATTAAAAGTTCATTGTTTCCCAGCGATTTGCCACCTTTATCAAATATTAAATTGAGCTTTCTATGGAACTTCAAGTCTGTGCCTTTGGTCTGCCTGTCCTACACCTAGCACTGGCATTTGGTGTCAGAGTAGTAGGCTACTACTAGTAGCCTAGTAGTACTAGTCTACTTAATACCTAGTAGGGGACTCTCAGGTAGCTTGGAGAGTAGGGAGCTTTGCCCAGGGCAGAGATGTGTCTTTCCATCCTTCTCCAAGGTGGTGGGGGAGGAGAATTGGGGGATTGGATGGCTTGGAGAAGGGAGGAAGCTCCTCCCCACCGTGGTGTGGGAGGGGTTAATTTGTCCTGGGGAAGAACCTCATTTTCCTGGAAGCTCAGACTCCGTTCTGGCATGCGTTTGTTGTGTACCGAAGGGTGTTTAATGAACACAAGCGAGCTCAATTATTTCCACTCTGGACATGGACATTTATTAAGGCTCTGGCACGCTCCCTGGAGCCACCCCAGAGCAGAGTCAGTCACCGCGCCGTCTAGGTCTGGCAAGGCTGTTTGAAGCGTCTCATTGTTCTGTTGATCCAGGGCATGAAGCTCTTAACCCTGGTGAAGACTGCTGGAGGAGTCCCCCTCCTATCTCCATAGGAGACAATGCCCTGGGCCACGCCGTTACACACCAGGGGGCCTCCGGAGTCGCCCTGTGGGCGCGGAGAGAAAAAGACCCTAAGCCACGCCTCCCCGCTGCTCCCCCTGCCCTAGGGCCTGGCTCTCAGAGAAAGCAAGGGTGGGTGGGTGAGATGGAAGGGCAGTGGAGGTATGCAAGTCAACCTTCTGGATCTTTCCATGGCTGGGCTTCAGGCCTGGCTACAGTTACTGTCTGTCACTCAACCCATGTCAGCATACCTTCCCCTTTGGCAGGAAAGCCCTGCACGTGTATATGTTGTGTGCCAGCTCCTCCTCCTGTTCCCCTGGGGACCGGATGGATGGGAAAAGCCCCCACCTCACTCTGCTCTGACCCCACCAGACTGTGCGGGTGGGGGTGGCCGTGGGGATAGAACTTGTTCCTACTGCCCAGCCTGCCCCAGCCCCTGTGTCGGGCAGTGCTGGCAGCTGCCCGCGGCCTTACCATGAAGGCGGACTTCCTCTGCCCTGGGTTTCCCACACAAATTTGCGTTTGGCTGTCGTAGAAACGGAAGCGATTGGAGCACCTCGAGTCCCTCTGCACGGTTAGCTGCACCTCGTGGAGTTTGTTTGTTCTCCTGTTCAGGCCCAGCAGGCCCCAGCCCGCCACAGTGCACCTGTTCCCCGGTCTCACCCTGCCCGGGCCCCGAGGCAGAGCCACTGGCCTCACAGCTGACGTCCGGCGCATTCTCTTTGCCAGCTGGCAGGAGGAGGGCAGGCACTCAGGGACTGTCTGTGCCGAGAGCTCAGCCTGCGCTCCATCCCCACCTGGGACTCTGCCCCTGCTTCCTCCCCCGAATCCCATGATGGCGAGGCCCCCTGGCACTGGGCGCAGACTGGGGGGGGGCAGAGAACTAGAGGGTCAGAGGGTCGGGGCGGGCCGTACCTGCACTAACATGATGTCATTCCTGGTGGTCTGGGGATTATAGCCAGGGTGGCGGATGGCTCTGAGCGCCCTCGTGTGCTGCTGGGTCCTTTCCCGCCTCTGGATGTTGTGGGCCCCCATGATGACGGTGATAGTTCTGCAAAGGAGAGGTGGCCCAGAGGTACGCTGAGCCTGAGGAGCTCTGCAGGGCAGGTGGACAGCCCCGGGCAGCAAGACTACAGCTGAGGGAGTTGAAGCGGCAGGGGGGTTCAGGGGCCCAGCGCTCTGTTCTTCTCCTCAGCCCTGAGCTGGGGGTGGTGTGGGATGCGGTGACTTTGAGTTTTGCTTCCCCTGGAAGAAGTTGAGAAATAGCTGAAATTCCTATTTTGAACCCCAGCAGGTGCCTTCATCAGCCCCTGCTCTTTTCTGATCATGTCCCCTTTTGGTCCTCATTCGTCCTGGCCTGTTCCCCGCCCCCAAAGTCCCACCGGTCTCTTTTTCACTCCTGGAGCCCTGCTTTCACACCTGGCCTGCGGCTCCCCGGGGCTGCGGTCCTGGCCGTCAGGGAGCACCTGAGCCGCTCACCTTCCCCAGCAGTGCGCTGCCGTCAGCACGAAGTCGTTTCTCACCAGGAAGCCCCCGCAGGCTAGGAGCCCATTTGGAGACTGGATTCGGAGAAATGCCATGTAGGGGTGGGAATGAGGCCTGGCCTCACGGCCTCCGATGATCTCCCCTGGAAGGAAGCATTTGGCACTGATCTCTGCGCTCGCGGAACCCGCAGTGTGGGCACCAGGCTGGAGGCTCCAGAAGGGCTCGCAGATGGGGAGCGGGGAGAGATGATGCAGGGGAAGGAGCAGCTGGCCGTGAGAATTGGGTGTGCAGGGCCCCACACTTTGGGAGAGGGCTCCGGGGTTCTGCCGGAAACACCGCTGGCTCCCTGTCCCAGACCTCAGCCCCCTCCCAGCTCCCCGGAGAGCAGCCCCAGCCCCGGGGGAGGGGGAGGGGTCAGCTCCAGGCGGGGTCAGCTTCAGGCCCCCACCCTGAGGAGAGATGGTCTGCGGCTGGGTGGCAAATCCGGAGCCCTCTGGAGAGGGCTGCCCCAAGTGCCCCAGGGCCTTTCCTCCTCAGGGACATTCCCAGGTCCCTCCCAGGTGTGCTCAGGGCCCGCTCACGACCAGCATGGGACTGGATTTTCAGAATCTAGACAAGAGCTGTTGGTAGTTCCTGCGTATTCTTATTGCCTCGGCTCGGAGCCCTGGGCAGCAGGATGAATTTAGAGAGCACACTGATATCACACGTACTGCGTGCTGGGGCGATTCCAAGAGTTTTATGTACACTAACTCAAGTCTCCTAGAACTCGAGGAGGTCTGCATGGGTATCGTTCCTAATTATTATAAATGAGGAATTCGAGGGGCTGTGAATTCAAATAACTTGCCCAACGATACAGAGTTAGGAGGTGTCTAGGCAGTCTGGCTCCAGGGTCTAGGAGAGGGGTCGGGCCTGAGGTTGGGGACGGTCACTCACCTGCCCCAGCCCCAGGGGGTAGGAGAAAGGCCATCAGGAGCAGGAGCAGCGGCATCTTCTCGGGAAGCCTGCCCCAGTCAGGTGCTGTAGGTGCTCTCTCCTGCCTGACTTGTAGCCCCCCGAGAGAGAGGAAGGAAGTCTGGGGGGCAGGAGGGGGCTCGAGAACAGTTCCATTCTCCTGCTGGTGTGATAGGTTTCATCACCCAAGGCTGCCCAGGAGGCTTGCCCACCAACTGCCAGTGATCTGGGGGGAAGAGAGTGGTCCCAGCCAACACCGCAGGCGTCCGCACAGCAGCTGAGTCAGTGCTGGCTGCACAAATGGGAACCTGGGGCAACGAGGAAGGGGGCTTGGGGCGCCATGTCCCAGAACCCTAAGCCCACCAAATTCAATAATATCCCAACAATGCGTGAAAGCTGGTAGCTGCCTCTCTCCACCATGTCCAGCCTCTCCAGGGTTAGGGCCTCAGTCCTTTGGAACTTCAGGGTTCCTCCAAACGCACATTTCCTAGATTGCTTATTTAATTTATACCATAGTAAGGTGTGGACATGGGGGAATGAAAGACGGGGGTGGGGTGGTGGTGGGCTGTGGTGAGGACACCAGGAATAAGTCAGAGGAGGCAGAAGAGGGAGGAGGAGGAAGCCTGCCTGTCTTTACCCTTTGGCCCCTGGACCCCCTGTGGATACCTTTGCTGCTCCCAATTCTTTCTAGAAGTTGGCAAGGCAGGTTGAGTAGCTCTCCTGAGTGGGTGCAGGGCACTCCCAGGGAAGGAAAAGGGGAGAACAAGACTGTGCCACTGATAATTACTTTCTCAGGACACTTGAGCCCCAACAAACTCTCAGTGAAAATTATGACCCAGTTGAAGATTTCTATTTTCCTGCTTCCTACTCAAGGTGAGCGCTTTTGTGTCCCAGAAGGTTCCCTGCACACAGAAAAGACCCTGGCTGAAAGAAAAGCAACTAGATCCTTTTCATCCGTGATATGAGTCCAATTCACCTAATCCCCATTCTCTGCCCCAGGGACTTCAGGGGAGGGAAGGCATGCTGGCTGTGCTCTCTGGAATCCCAAAAGAACGGCCTGTAATACAGAAAGTACACGCACTCCGCAGCGAGAGTCAGGCCTCGCGGATCACTGCAGAGTAACACAGACACCCTCACAGATACTTAGAAGACTCTGTGGGTGCACAGATAAACACTGTAACACGGTATAATTTTTGCAAAAGTGTCAGAATTAAAAATTAATACAATTCTTTTTTTTTTTAAAGATTTTATTTATTTATTTGACAGAGAGAGACAGGCAGCGAGAGAGGGAACACAAGCAGGGGGAGTGGGAGAGGAAGAAGCAGGCTCCTAGTGGAAGAGCCTGATGTGGGGCTCGATCCCATAATGCCGGGATCACGCCCTGAGCCGAAGGCAGATGCTTAACCGCTGTGCCACCCAGGCGCCCCCAAAATTAATACAATTCTTAAACTTTTATGGATGTGAGAGCCCCACTTGAAAATCTTACGGAAATGAAGGATCCTCTCCTTGCATATAAATATACCTGATTTTCACGGCTGCAAAGGACTTAATTCCTCTGTGATACCTGCTTAATGATTGCAACCTCATGAAATTTCTTTATGCATCTGAAAAGTAATATGCAGAAAAAAGAGAAAACATTATAATGGCTTTATTAGTGCCTTAGCATTAAGGGTAATTTTAATTTATTAATCTATTAACTTTTTCAACACTTTATTTTTTTAAATTTTTTAAGAAGATTTTATTTATGTATTTGACAGAGAGAGAGACAGCCAGCGAGAGAGGGAACACAGGCAGGGGGAGTGGGAGAGGAAGAAGCAGGCTCCCAGCGGAGGAGCCTGATGCGGGGCTCGATCCCAGGACTCTGGGATCATGCCCTGAGCTGAAGGCAGACGCTTAACGACTGAGCCACCCAGGTGCCCCTCAACACTTTGTTTTAAAACCATTAGTCGAACTTCTTTTTTAAAGATTTTATTTATTTATTTGGGGGGGTGGGGTGGAGGGGCTCAGCAGCCAGTCTGCTAAAGTTTCTGTCTCCCTCTCTCTGCCCCTCCCTGCCACATGCATGTGCTCTCTCTCTCTCAAAAATAAATAAATCTTTTTAAAAAAGTCACAATGGTAAGTTCATTCTGGGGTTGGAGGGCAGAGAGGGCATTTTTTACCGGGAAGAGACACTTGGGGGGGGGATTCTGAAATTTGGCCATTGTTGTTTAAGTTTTGGGTACTTTTCATGGGTGTATATTTTGCAATAAAAATTCTTTAAAAGTCTGTTTGCCAGGGTTGGGGATTAGACAGAACATTTGGGTAGAGAGTGGAATGTGGGAGACTAAAGAGGGGCACATATGTTTTTAATGTTTGTATTTTCTATTTTAATAAAAATTGTGGTATTGGAACAAGGAAGACTGTGATCCATTTCACAATATTCATAGCTGGTTACATCTACTTTTGACTGTTTTATTACATTTCCGTCAGTTACAATAGTTTTCTCCTCTGGGATGTTGGGACATTAAAGTAGGATGTTTCCCATCTCCTCCCAGGCCCTGTATACTGCTAAAATGCAAAACCGCTGGGCAGGCAGTTGCCTGCTGAGGCCCGGCCACTTCCCTCTCTGTCCCTTTGATGCTGCTTTGGTCAGAAACCGATCTGGTTGCTCTTGGCATCGTAGGAGACCAGTGCACTACTGAGGCATTCCGGACATTCTCAGGGCTGCCTCAGTATCACATTTAGAAGGACAGATTGGAAGCTCCTTGGGAAGTTTCCGCTGATGAGCTTCTGATTGTGTTTGGAGTGCCAGTGCTGGGCGGGGGGCGGAGGGGGAAGCAGGTGTCTGTACTGTCGTCTTCCCACATACACGTGTCTGCTGGGACTGAGACTCTCTTGCCAAGAACGGGCCTGTGCTCTGCTCCAGTAGGAAAGAACGGGTGACAAGGGAAATTCTAGGCGGACATATTCCCTGAGACCCTCCTCCCGCAATGCTCAGACCATCCAGCTCTTCAACAATAGGAGATCAGTAATCTTTTTTTTTTAATGTTTTTTTATTATATTATGTTAGTCACCATACAGTACATCCCTGGTTTCCGATGTAAAGTTCGATGATTCATTAGTTGCGTATAACACTCAGTCACCATGCAATACGTGCCCTCCTTACTACCCATCACCGGTCTATCCCATTCCCCCACCCCCCTCCCCTCTGAAGCCCTCAGTTTGTTTCTCAGAGTCCATAGTCTCTCATGCTTCATTTCCCCTTCTGATTACCCTCCCTTTCTTTATCCCTTTCTTCCCCTACCGATCATCCTAGTTCTTATGTTCCATAGATGAGAGAAATCATATGATAGTTGTCTTTCTCTGCTTGACTTATTTCACTTAGCATTAGGGAGATCAGTAATCTTAATTCTAATATATTCATGGGGGTGAAATGCTATCCAGCCATCAAATAGCATCATGTTTTGAAGGCTGCTTCATGGCACGGAGCACTTTGCATCATCTAATAGTAAGTGGAAAAAGTAGAATGTGGAACGGTGTATACAATTTGATACTAATTCTTTTAAAAAAGAGCAACAGCCAGAACAATCAATTTATGACTCTTATTTTCCCTTTTATATTATCCAATTTTTTCTAAAATGGGTATGTATTGGTTTTACAGGCAGAACTTTACAGGCCCAAAATTTTGGGCCTGCGATCTGTATAAACAGCAAACACGATAAGGAATTGTGGTAGGCGAGCTAGCAGTTTAGCCAAACAATCTCCTTTTCTTCCAGGGCACCTGGGTACACGCCGTTGTGCAGCCTCACTTGACATTAGGTGTGACTATGTGACTGTTGTAGCAAACGGGATGTGACGGAGATGCTGTGGGTACCTTCCAGACCTGGCCTATCACCTGCTCCCCTGCCTGACCAGCCAGGTTCCTCCCCTACCTGGTTCAACCCAGATGAACTCGGGAGCTTGGAAGCCATCTTTAGGAGCCTTGAGTCTGGGCTCCTTAATCATGGGCACGCATGCAATTTATCGTCCCAGCTGGGACACTCGAGAGTAAAAGGGGGCACTACTCACCAGGAACATTCACTTTAGACTGTTCGTGAGCAAGAAATAGGTTTCTATTGTGTTAGTCACTGAACTGCTAAAGTTTATTGGTAGGACACTTAGTGTTATCTTAACTAACACATGTACCAACTTACTTAAGCCTAACTTCTTCTTTTCTTTTCTTTTTTTTAAGGATTTGTTTATTTGTCAGAGAAAGAGAGAGAGAGAGAATGGCAGGCAGAGGGAGAAGCAGACTCCCTGCTGAGCAGGAAGCCTGATGTGGGACTGGATCCCAGGACCCTGGGGTCATGACCTGGCAGACACTTAACCGACTGAGCCACCCGGCTGTCTCAAGCCTACCTTTTTCTTTTTTTTTTTTTTTTTAAAGATTTTACTTATTTATTCGACAGAGATAGAGACAGCCAGCGAGAGAGGGAACACAAGCAGGGGGAGTGGGAGAGGAAGAAGCAGGCTCATAGCGGAGGACCCTGATGTGGGGCTCGATCCCAGAACGCCGGGATCACGCCCTGAGCCGAAGGCAGACGCTTAACCGCTGTGCCACCCAGGCGCCCCAAGCCTACCTTTTTCTGACATGGAATGTTTTCTTCAATTAAATTGTTGTTTAAAAAAAAAGATTTTATTTATTTATTTATTTGAGAGAGAGCATGAGAGGGAGAGCACGAGAAGGGGGGAGGGTGAAGCAGACACTCTGCTGAGCAGGGAGCCTGACTCGGGAAGGCGGGTGGTGGGGGGGTGGGGGGTGAAGCTCAATCCTGGGGCTCTGAGATCATGACCTGAACGGAAAGCCGACACTTAACCGACTGAGCCACCCAGGCGCCCTCAAATTGTTTTCTCAATTATAAAATTTAAATATTGAATATATTAAAAAATAGGAAGAAAAAAAATGTCAGCCTTAATCCCACCACCCAACTGACCACTGTTAACAGATGTATTTTCACCTGGGTGTTTTTCAATATTTATAGAGGTGTGATTATAATATATTTGGTTTTGAATTCTACAGTTTAAAATTAGCCAACATGGACCTCTCCACATCTCCCTCTGTTAGTGAATATCTGTTAATGAGTATTGTTTTAAGATCGCATTCGTATTTAATAAACAGGCTTTTAAGTTATTTAAATAATACATAAAGTTGCAGAAACATTAGGAAAATGGATATATAGGAAGAATAATAATAAAAACCTAAAAGGAAAATACACCTGTGAGCAAAAATTCGATTTTTTTTTTTTTTTGAGAGTAGGATACACTGCTCTCAGTTACTTCTGACTTAAGTATACCTCGGAGCATTCTTCCACGGGGCAAAATATAATTCTATTTCATAACTTTAAAGTTTCCATAGTGTTCAGCAGTACATAATTTAAAAAAAACGAATCCCCGCATTAGTCCTGGACACTGGTGTTGTTTCTAAGATTTCACTTGTGTAACAAATGTATAAGGAATGACCTTGCCCAGTTTTCTCCGTGCGGTTGATGGGTAGGTCCAGGACTCCTTTGTTCCTTTTTTTTTTTTTTATAGAACCTTTGTGTAAAAAGTGTGAAAATGCCATCTTCTCCATGTCCTACAGAATCTCAGTTGTGAATTTTTCTCAGAGAAACAAAAAATTAATCTTTTGATTTGGATTAATGAATGAGATTTTACTTTTTCCAAATGTCTTTTTTTTTTTTTAAATAACTTGCCTATTAATGTTCCAAGCTTAGTTTGCTTTCTTTCGTTTCCTTAGCCTAGTTTTCTAGAGCGGTGGATAACGTAGATGTCAACGGCTGTATAGCACATTCATGTCAGTGTGCCATATTTCACCATTTCCCTAGTTTTTTTTTAAGATTTTATTTATGTGTTTGTCAGAGAGAGAGAGGGAGAGAGAGAGCGCGCGTGCGAGCAGGGGGAGGGGCAGGCAGAGGGAGAAGCAGACTCCCCACTGAGCAGGGAGCCTGATGCAGGACTCGATCCTAGGACCCTGGGATCATGACCCGAGCCGAAGGCAGCTGCTTCACCGACTGAGCCCCCAGGCGTCCCTCACAATTTCCCTATTTTGGACATTAATACTGATTCCAGTCTGAGGTCTATCGTTAAAGAGTGGTGTGATGAATGAACACCTTTTGAATAACCTCCCTGCATGCGTGGGTGCACACACACAAACACACACACACACACACACACACACACACACACACACACACACTTTAAACCTTATATAGGACGAAGTTCTAGAAACAAAAATCACAAAATCAAGAGAGAGAAACAGGTGCGAACTGACTTAGACATCATTTTAAGGGAATATCGACAGCAGCCCCGTCTTTCGATGCTGCTACGGTCCTTGTAGGGTGATAGTGTTTCTTCCTAATGTGTATCATACTCGGTCAAGTGCATCCATCAGGTGTGAGGCGAACACCGACCCATCAGGCTCTGTCTCTCAAGGCCACACACGTCCGCCCCTGGCGCTGGAGGTCCTTGGCCACTCTGCCGCCGGCTCAGGCTTACACCCTGGAGCTCCGTGGAGCTCTTCACGGTGCCTTTCCGAGGTCTCTACAATTCTTCGGTGTGGTGGCTTCTCCTAAGGGTGCTGTTTCTCCTGCTGGGCCCGAAGCTGCCCCCCGGCGTGTGCAGCTCCTACTGTCCGCTTGCTCAGCTCCACACGCGCACCTGCCTTAATCTCACCTGTGATGTTGCTGGTGCTGGGAGCTCCAGGGCACGCTTGGCAGACGGGCGGAGGCACAGTCGCATGTGGGAAAGTGGCTTTTATGTGCTTTTCACCTTATTTTTCAATGTGCTGGATTTTGCTTTTTCACATTCATGTGATTTATTTGTTATCCTTTTCAGGGAAATTCTCTTTTTGATGTGGGTCCCACCTGAGTCAGTGTTAGGCCAGTTGTCCAGCTATTGTGAGTTTATTGTGTTCTGTCACCTCCAACTCGCTAGTGGTGCTGTTTGAAGGATCGAGGGCTCTGGGGCACCTGGGGGGGCTCAGGCAGTTAAGCGTCTGACTCTTGATTTCGGCTCAGGTCATGATCTCAGGGTCCGAGCTCAGCGGGGAGTCTGCTTGAGATTCTCGCCCTCTCTCCCTGTCCTCCCCACTCCACTCTCACATGTGTGTGTGCTCTCTCTCTAAAATAAATAAATATTGGGGCGCCTGAGTGGCACAGCAGTTAAGCATCTGCCTTCGGCTCAGGGCGTGATCCCAGCGTTCTAGGATCGAGCCCCACATCAGGCTCCTCTGCTAGGAGCCTGCTTCTTCCTCTCCCACTCCCCCTGCCTGTGTTCCCTCTCTCGCTGGCTGTCTCTATCTCTGTCGAATAAATAAATAAAATCTTTAAAAATAAATAAATAAATATTTTAAAAAAAGGATACAGGACCCTTAAATAAG
This sequence comes from Ursus maritimus, assembly GCF_017311325.1. Taxonomy (NCBI): domain Eukaryota; kingdom Metazoa; phylum Chordata; class Mammalia; order Carnivora; family Ursidae; genus Ursus; species Ursus maritimus. The sequence continues at coordinate 2,596,194 of NW_024426230.1, forward strand.
GATTATCTGGTCACAGTGAACTATCTTGCGCCTGAAATGTGGCATTTCATGGGTTTGTGGACAGCCTTCGACATATGAAATAAAAATAAGGCTGCCCTCCCTTCCTCACCTCAGGACGTGGCCTCTACCGTGCATAGATTTGGAAACCTCGGGACTCGTGGGTCTCCAACTTTCTTCCAATTTCACATTGCCTTTCTGGAACCAAAGTCATGCATGTGAAACTGTAACGTGCAATACAGAAAAAATTCAGGGATTTCAATTATTTTCAAGACTGGCTTTCTCATGGATTATTTTATTTTATTTTTTTTCTTATTGTGTTCAATTAGCCAACATATAGTACGTCTCGTGGGTTCTAAATACAGATCCATTTGTGCCAAACCCGAACTGCTTGGTGGAAGGAGATGGAAGGCGAATTTAGGAGACATTTCTCACAAAGTTTCCCAGTGGCAGGGACAGAGCCTATCATGTGCCTGGCACAGAGAGAGAGATGAACTTTTGATCTGATGGTCTGCGGCCCGGAGCCCTCTGGCTCACCAAGCTGCCGTAACCCAGGTTGCCAGCAGGGGGAGATGGGGTCCTGAGACCGGGCCAGGCTGAAAGGGGCTGAGGCTGTTGAGTGACTCCACAGGCTATGGTGGCTAAGCCCCTGGGGGATGGGATGCTGGTTTGGACAGAGGGACTCAGCTGGTCCTACCCTTCGGAGGTGGGTACTGGCTTCTCTGATAGGCATCCAGAGGGCTGGCAGCTCAGGTGCCAGGATGAAAGACAGAAGCTGTTGTGGGATGGGCAGCCAGGGAGGAAGTCTGACTAAATTCAGTGCTGAGCCCTGGGCAAGGCATGGAGGGGAACCCGGGGTGAGGCTGGGGGAGTTGTGCGCAGTCCTGGCTGTAGGAGAAACCTGCCCCTCCCTGCAGAGAGAGAGCCCCTGGAAACAGGAAACTGAGTGCCCATGCCATGGCCCCCTAGCCTCCTGGGTCCCTGGAGTTACCCCCTTTCTATTGACCAAATTGTTACCTTGGTGATGGAGGTTGGCTTAGAGAAGTTAAGAAATTTCTAAGGCCCAGAGGGGATACTTTTTGGATTGCCCTTCTGTAATAGAGTTTAGACTGAACTTTGGCAGAGGGCTAAACACCGAAGAGGTGTACTTGAGAAATTGATGAGAAGCTAGGCAGCATAGGGTTTGGGGGGGCAGAGGGCCGGGGGCGGGGGGTGGGCAGCAGAAGACTGCCTGGAGCAGTGTAGCTGGGTACCGGAAGTGGTTCAGTGAATGAATAAGACCTCAGTCATATTCACTCTAGAGATCCATTTATTATCGCCCTGCCATCCCTACCCCCCACCCCCCCAGCCCCCAGTCCCAAGGGATTCTTGCCTCTGCCCCAGAGAAGATGGCCAAACACAGAGGGAGGTCAGTCTCATGCTTGCTTCAGAGGCGTTTCATTGTTCTCTTTATCCAGGGCAGGAAGTGGGAGACCTTCATGAAGACCCCTGGAGGGGTCCCATCCGGTTTTCCATAGGAGAAAGTCCCCTGGACCACGTTGTTACACACGAGGGGGCCCCCGGAGTCCCCCTGTGGGCAGAGAGAGGAAGGACTGAGCAGGCCTCCCGGTGGTCCTGCCCTCCCCTCTGCTGCCCTGGGGATGGGTGGTCTATGTCAGGGGACTGCATGGGAGACTGGGCCCAGGGCAGGCCTTGTCCCCTGTCTCAGTCCCTGGGCTCCAGCCTGGCACCGACTGTTCTTCCTAGTGTCACCCAGGCCAAACCTTTCTCTCCGATCCTCAGGGAAACTCAGGGGTGGGGGTGGGTGGGTAATGCTGCTGTGGGATGGCAGATCCTTCCTCCCCTCTGTCCCAACCCACTTGGGGGAAAACTGAAGACTGATTTGTGGACCCAGCTGCCCAAGCTCTCAGGCTGAGGCACGAAGATACGGCCACTCCCACACCCCGGACTCCCCCCAAGTTCCTCTCTCCTGGGGCCTATCTAGGTAGATGCTGGAAGCCTGACCTTGAAGCCGGTCTTCATCTCCTTCGGGTCTCCGACGCAAAGCTGGGTGGCCCCGCTGTAATAGCCATGGAAGAGGGATTCACACAGCCGATCCCTCTGCACTTCCAGAGACGCCTCCTGCAGAGTGGTTGCTGAAGTGCTCATTGAGACCCGCCCCCAGCCGGCCACACCGCACACCTGCCCTGGCCTCACCCGGTTCTTGGTCCCGGGCAGGCGGACGGACCTCACAGCGGCAGTCTGCTGGGCCTTTCTCTCCAGCTGATGGGAAGAGGCGAGAGAGTCCAGCTCAGCCAGTGGCCTCTGGGCCTGGACGCCCGGATGAGGAGGCACTGTCTTCTCTCTGCCCTGAGCCACGGGGACTGGTCAGGTGGCCAGGGTGGGAGGGAGGGAAGGGACAGGTCCCAGTGGGAGGAGGAAACAGTCTGGACCCAGGAGAGTAAGAGCAGCAGGGAGGTTTCCTTACCTTCAGTAACATGATGTCGTTGGAATAGTTCTTCGGATTATAGTCTGGGTGGGGGATGGCTGTTTTCACGGGGATGACCTGCTGGGTCTTCTCCTGTTTCTGGATGTTGTGGGCCCCCAGGGTGACCTTGACGGAGCTGCACAGAAAACAGAACAGAGTGCGGGTGTGTGGAGTCACAGGATACAGCCCAGGGGCCGTGAAGGGCAGGTGCAGCTAGCAGGACTGGAGCTGAGGGGGAAATCGACGTGACAGATGAGTCCTGGATCCTCTTTTTTCCAATGACACTGAAGGTAGGGCTTCTTCGAGCTTTCTTTTGCCTTCAGACAACACTGTGAATTTACTCTGAGTTTGCATTTTGGCCCTAATGCAAAGAGCCACGGCTGCTTTATTTGCCTGGTGTGGTCCCTCCCTTTTCAACCGTACCCCTTGCCCTCACATCGGACCCTCTGACCCCAAAGCTTACCCGTCCTACTTCTCAGCCTTTTGTCACCCCCACCATGCTTTCAGCTGGCTCCTCTGATGGGCTCTCATAGGCTTGAGTTACCAGGAGCCCCGGGTGCTTCCCTGGGCTACAGCCCCTGGGGAGAGGACAGGGGTCCCTGTTGGGGTCTCAGATGTGTAGGCTGGCTGCTGCCCCTCACCTTCCCCAGCAGTGAGCAGCCGTCAGAACAAAGTACTTGTGCACGAGGACACCGCCACACCTCTTCTTCTTGCCCTTATCCAGAAACTGAACAAATGCCATGTAGGGCCGGGAGTGGGGCTTGGCCTCATGGCCCCCGATGATCTCCTCTGAAAGAAAAGGCTGGAACATGGGGTGTCTGGGGGCGGCTGTGGTCAGGAGGGAAGGCTTAGGAAGGTAGTGATAGAGGGCGGGGTGTACAGCGCCCTGTGGACCCCAGGGTGGGCAGTCCTCCAGGTTCTTGTAGCAGGATGACCTTTCTTGAAACTCGAGCCTCAGAACCTCCCTGAGAAGGGGGCAGTGCTCGTTCTCCACGTCCTACTTCAGACACACATATGGAGGAGATAAGACCTACCTTCAAGACGATGGAGCCCTGGAGCATGGTGGACAGGACTCCCTTGGCGCCTTGTTTCTCAGTGAATCTCCCAGGTGCCTCTGAGCCTCTGCTAACATCCCGATGGGTGCCATTTTCTAATAAACTACCTATGAGTTTATGGAGTTGGATTTTCTAAAATCCTCATGTCCTAGGGGCTAGCACATGGTCTCAGTAGACATTTTGAAGTTGCAGAAAGGAATGGCCTGCAGTGAGCTTTTGGCTGAGGTTGGGTGCAGACGGTGGTGGCGGGATGCGAGGCCACAGGAATCGGGGAGGACACTGCCGAGGGCCCCGGACAGGCAGGGAGAGGTGGTGCTGGCACGGGCTGCACAGGCCTGGGGCTGAGCTTTGGGTGCACTCATCTGGCTGCTGCTCAGATCAGCAGCACCCTGGGCTCCTCTCCCAGGCAGGCATGAGTGGGAGGAGAGCGCTGAGAAAGTTAACTGGTCTTTAGGCTGGGTCCAGTGACACCCCCCACTACTGCGGTCCGTTTGTCTGAGCTTACCTTCCCGGGGTTGGAGTGAGGGCTTTTAATTACCTGTCTTCTGTAGCTTTGCATCTTCTACCAAATGCCTTTCTCCAAACAACTCATTTTCCAAGTGACAAGAAGGAGGCTAACCCCTACTAACCCTTTTAGTGAGCACCCTTTTGGCCAGCCATCTTCGTTGAACGTCTGTCTCGCATCAGAGCTGTTAGTCTGGGATTGGGGGAGGAGCTGGGGTTCAGAAAGTTCCTGGGCTCCAATTGAGGACAATCCCTGACTGTGCTGGACAGAAGGGTCAAGAGTACAGGGGGCTTTGTGGGATGGGCTCAGATCTCTGGAATGGGGATGGTCACTCACCTGTCCCAGCCCCAAGGGGCAGAAGAAGGGCCAACAAAAGCAGGAGTGGCTGCATCTTCCCTGAAGTTCTGCCCAGGTCAGAGCTGCTGGTCTTCCTTCCAGATACAGAGCCCTGAAGGGAGTGATAGAAAGGTGGCTCACTGATCTCCTGGGCCCCTTTGAACTCTGCTCCTCACATAAGATGGCTTGTTGAAGTTCTCTGGCTTAGGTTAGGTGAGAATGGTGCAGCGATCACACTTGCACTCCCACTGCTGAGTCATAAGGGGAAAGCAAGAAGAAAGAACTAGAAAGTGAAGGCTGTGGCTCCTGCCAGCTGGAGGGCTGGTACCTCAGAAGCCCCTCAGTGACTGACTCAAGAATGTCTCCATTTCTCAGCTCTTGGCTCTTTTTCCATTCTGAGGAAATCATGAATGATTTTTGAGCTAGCTAGCTCCAGGGATATGAGAGACACAGCTCCTGCCCTGAGATGCCGATGGTCGTCTGGGGCAGACTAAGAATCTGTGCTGAGTACATTTTCCCACAGTCGAAGCACACTCATCAATGGCAGACATTTGGCAAACCACTTTTTCTTTTCAGCCTGCCTTCTCTGAAGTGGACGTTTTAAAAATGAGATTACTTTTTCTGAATACATTCTTATATAAGAGACTTAGAGGTTGTTGAAAAATGGAAGAAAAAATTTATTCAATAAACTATAGGCCATAGGACACCTTTGAAACCATAGGACACTTTTTTTTTTTAAGATTTTATTTGTTAATTTGACATAGAGAGACAGCCAGCGAGAGAGGGAACACAAGCAGGGGGAGTGGGAGAGGAAGAAGCAGGCTCATAGCAGAGGAGCCTGACGTGGGGCTCGATCCCAGAACGCTGGGATCACGCCCTGAGCCGAAGGCAGACGCTTAACGACTGAGCCACCCAGGCGCCCCCATAGGATACCTTTGAAACACAACTTTTTATTGTAAGGAGTTTCTTTTGGACACACACACACACACACACACGGAAATAGCTTGAGGTGGGCAGAGGCTGGATCAGAGCAAGATGAAAGAGCACTCTCAGCATCCTTTGGGGCTGCGGGAAGATGGGCGTCAGGGCACCAGAGGCTGTGCTGGGCTCTGGGACCACGGCAAGGCTGTGACCGGCACTTGGGCCAGGCCTGGGAGTACCTACCGAAAGGCCTTTCTGAAACCCTCAGGCTCCCAAGCTGCCACTCTGATTTGGGGAGGGAGTGTTGCATGGGGTGAGTTACAGCTTTCCAGAATCTTCCTGCCCATTTCTATTAGGATGAAGTGGCCCCCTATCCCAGAGCTTCTTAGGTGGTCCTCCTTCCAAATGTGGATTCCTTTATCTTGCCATTTGGGGGTAGGATGGGGTGAGGGTGTAGGTATGAGATGAGGTAGGAGGGCAATATGGATGAGATAAGAGGGTCCTCTAGGAGAGGGTCATTTTTCTTGGGGCAGTGTCTCTCTTTTCCTGATGGAACTTGCATTCAGCCTGGCAGGGGGAGGTGGTGCTGGGAGGTGTATTTGGAAGGAGCTGGGTATCAAAGCAGCATGACTTTTTATTTTAGAGAAATATGAACAGATGGTTGCTGGACACATGGTAGGTAACTAACAAATGTTGTTTTGGGGATTAAAGGAGGAATCTAATTTCGACTCAAGAGATGGAAGTTTATTAATCTCTGGCAGCCTCCTCTCCACCCCCTTTCCTGGGGCAGTTCTGGCCTCTGCCCCAGAGAAGGTGGGCAGATTGATCCTGGGGCATCTTAGGCTGGTCCCTGCAGGCTGAAGCATCTCATTGTTCTTTCTATCCAGTGCAAAAAGCTCGAGATCCTGGTGTAGACACGTGGAGGTTCCCCATCTGTTTTTCCAAAGGAGACAATGCCCTGGGCCACATTGTTACACACGAGGGGGGCCCCCGGAATCTCCGTATGGGCAGAGGGAGGAAGGACTGAGTTGGGCTTTCTCTCGGTCCTGTCCTCCCTGCTGCCCCTGGTAGGTGGTCTCTGTTAGGGGGCCGTGGGTGAGATCAGGGCCAGGGCAGGCCTTGTGACCTCCCTTGGTGCTCAGGCTGCAGCCTGGCCCTGATACTGCCCTCCTGGGCATGGACAATGTGGGGGATCTCACCTTAAAAGAGGACTTCTTCTTTTTCGGGTTCCCCACACACATCTGGGTCCTGCTGTCGTAGAGGTTTCTGTAGCATGAGATGCATCGCTTGTCCTTCTGGACTTCAAGCTCTACTTCGTGCAGCTTCCCTGCCCGGGAGGTGCTGTTCACGCGCAGGCGCCCCCCGCCGGCCACACTGCACACCATCCCTGGCCACACCCGCTCACTCCTCTTGGTGCAGCCTGAGCGGGGCTCACGGTGGCAGTCAGGTGAGCCTTCTTTTCCAGCTGAATGCAGAGGAAAGGAATTCTAATCTACCGATGGCTCACAAGGACTCCAGGGACAGTCATGGGGTTGACTTCCTCGTAGCTCTGGGACAAGTGAAAATGTCATACCGGGACAGGAATGAGGTCACAGGGGATGCAAAATCCCCAGGAATAAGGTGTGCAAGAACCAGTGGATCGAGGGCCGTACCTGCAGTAACATGATGTCGTTGAAGATGTATTTAGGATTACAGTCTGGGTGGCGGATGGCTTTTGTCACCGGAGTGACCTGCTGGGTACTCTCGTGCTTCCTGATGTTGTGGGCGCCCAGAATGACGTTGATGGAGCTGTGCAGAGAGTGAGTGGGAGGTGGGGTCACAGGAGGTACAGCCCAAAAGCCGTGGACGAAACAGGACAGCTCAGGGCTGGAGTGGAGAGGAATTCTAGCGGATGGGGCCCCGGGGCTGAGCATCTCTGAACCCGCTGCTTCTTGGCAGCCCAGGCTGGGTGGCAGTTCTTGGAAAAGGGTTCCCCATGGGGAGTTGACAAAAGGGTGGGCTTCCAGGCACTGCTTTTTACCTTCCCTTGCAGTGAGCTGCTGTTAGCACAAAGTCCTCACGTACAAGGAAACCCCACAGGTTTTGCTTGGATTCTGGATCCGGAGAAATGCCATGAAGGGACGAGAATGAGGCTTGACCTCATTCATGGCCCCCGATTATTTTCCCTGAAAGAAACATTTTATCCTGCCTGCTGTGCTCATGGAGCCAAAGGCTGGAGGAGGGGAGATGGGGATAAACCGAAGCAGGTGGGAAGGAGTTGGGGTGGCAGAGAGCAGAGTCGGTAGTAGCCAGCAGCAACCAAGAAGGGTTCCTCGGGCAGCATTCCTGGCTTGCAAATGACCCACAGGACTCAGATTCTACCTCTAACAAAGAGAAAAGCAGTCCTTGTTCCTTAATTCCTGCTGTGGACACATACGGTGGCAGATGGAATTTGCGTTTGGAACAAGCAGTGAAGTCCCCACAGGTCCTGGAAGATCCTTTCCCTGATAGTATCTGGGTCCTCTCAGACCCTGCTGAGCAGCTCCTTACGTGTAATGTTTGCAACACGAGCTCAGCATGCTCATGCTTGTGTTGTGGGTTGTGTTTGATCTTCGCTAGAGCCTGACACATACTAGGTGCTCAGTAAATGTCTTAGCTGCGTGAAGGAATGGCTCCCAGTTAGCTGCTGAATGAGTGTTGGTTGCGGTTCTAAGTACCAGGAAATATGGGACCTGCCAAAGCCATTGTGCCCATTGTGGCTGAAAAATTACTGAACATTAAGGATTAAGGGGACCAGGATGCCACCAACTCTGGGACCAACTGGGTCCTTGGCTTCTTTCTTGGGCAGCATAAGAATGACAAAGCTTGGAGAACTGGGTGGAGATTGAGGATAGATTTTAAGATATTGAGTTAGAAAGTTAGTGGGCCTTGGGGCGCCTGGGTGGCACAGCGGTTAAGCGTCTGCCTTCTGCTCAGGGCGTGATCCTGGCGTTACGGGATCGAGCCCCACGTCAGGCTCCTCTGCTATGAGCCTGCTTCTTCCTCTCCCACTCCCCCTGCTTGTGTTCCCTCTCTCGCTGGCTGTCTCTATCTCTGTCGAATAAATAAATAAAATCTTAAAAAAAAAAAAAAAGAAAGTTAGTGGGCCTTGCTTTGAGTACAGAAGCCAGCCCCTTTCTCCAAACTGCCCATTCCTGGGGCCTTAGTTATTTCTCATTCCCACCTTCTACCTTCTTCTAGATGCCTTTGTATAAGAACCCAATTTCCGGATGATAAGTGTAGGACCTGGGGAGGGGGTAGGACCTACAGCCCCCCTGGGGAACAGCCTTCTGCCCTGCTATTCATGCTGAGTGTTTACCCTGCTTCAGATTTGCCCATCTTTGAGCGAGGCTGGCAAATCGGATGTGGGATAACGAGTCTGCAGGGCCAGGATGTGCCTGAGTGTAGCATTGGAGCAGGGCTATGCCACATTGGGATGGGGCTGGTCCTCTGTTGGGGGGGACAGTCACTCACCTGCCTCAACCTCGGGGGCCAGAAGAAAGGCCACCAGGAGCAGGAGTAGCTGCATGTCCCCAGGAAGCCTCCCCAGGTTGGAGCTGCTGGTATCTCCTCCTAGTCTCCTAACCCCCGCGTTCCTCTCTGGTGTTGCAGTCTTCCTCTGAGTGCCTCCTACTGCTGTCTGATCAAGTCCTGGCCTGAGTGAAATAATTTATCAGTCACCGCATCAGCACGGGTAGCTCTTGACCATACCAGCTGAGAACAGGAACCACAGGCTACAGGTGGGGTGGTTAGAGACGTCGCACCCGTGAGTAGCTGGGCCCTGAGCTTCAGAAGCCTGAGCCTCCTGAGGATAGATCCAAGAATGTCTTCTTTTCCTTGGCTCTCTTTAGACTGTCAGGATGATCCTTCAGTGAGCCCTCTTGTGTTGAGACTCAGGGGTATTGCAGGTGAGATCCTTTGCTTCTGGTGGAGGAGTCAAAATCACCAGAGGTCTGTTAAGGGTGGTGAGGGCCAGTTAGAGGGATGGACTGAATAAACGGTGTGGTTTAGAACAACAGCATCCGAGCCAGGCACTTCTGAATGTTGAAGAGTCTAGAAAGTCCCGGGCTTTGGGGATGCAGCAGGAACCACGGTGACCTGAAGAGCAGAAGCGATTCTCCATTTTTCCAGCCATGTGAGCCTTTCTGATTCTAGTTTGCTTCTGCACAGGTGGGAGCTTGCAGTCATGACAGAGACCGTTTCTGGCTTGTCCGATTGGGTGGGTGTCTAGAGTCAAACTTAGATTGCCTTCGGGCAATTGAATATTGTGGTTTTTGCCATTTGAATCTGTACAATGACATTCATATCTGCTACTTCTTTTTTTCCATTTTTTTAATAATGATTTTTTATTTTATTATGTTAGTCACCATACAGTACATCCCCGGTTTCCGATGTAAGGCTTGATGATTCATTAGTTGTGTATAACACCCAGTGCACCATGCAATACGTGCCCTCCTTACTACCCATCACCAGTCTATCCCATTCCCCCACCACCCTCCCCTCTGAGGCCCTCAGTTTGTTTCTCATAGTCCATAGTCTCTCATGTTTCATTCCCCCTTCTGATTACCCCCCCTTTCTTTATCCCTTTCTTCCCCTACTGATCATCCTAGTTCTTATGTTCCATAGATGAGAGAAATCATATGATAATTGTCTTTCTCTGCTTGACTTATTTCACTTAGCATTATCTCCTCCAGTGCCGTCCATGTTGTCATATCTGCTACTTCTTAAAATTTATTTTATTTTTATTTAAAATTTTTTTTATGTATTTATCCGTGAGAGAGACAAAGAGCACACGCTTGCGAGTGAGTGGGGGTAGGGGAGTAGGGGCAGAGGGAGAGGGAGAAGCAGACTCCCCGCTGAGCAGGGAGCCCATGCGGGGCTCCATCCCAGGATCCCAAGATCACGACCTGAGCCCAAGGCAGATGCTTAACCGACTGAGCCACCCGGGTGCACCTTACACCAGTTACTTTTGAAGCAAATGAAAACAAGGCTGCCCTGTCCCTTAGGTGAAGAGGATGGTCAGTAAACAGTTTGGCGAGTTCACATCTAGGAACTAAATGACGAACGTCATTTCCAGATCCCATACACTGCTGTTCTATGGTCACATGCAATAATATTTATACAGACTGTAGCCAGCAATAAAAATAACCACAAATACTTGCTTCCCGTGGACTTCCCAAAGAGACGTAGGCCACATGGACTGGTGTGAAGAAGGGAGAAGGGGTTCGATGGTTTAAGTGAAATTCAACAGTGTCAGGTTCGCCTGGGCTCAGGTGAGAGGGTTTGCATTCTGTCCAATCAATGCCTGACACTTAGTAGGTGCTCAATCAGCATTTGCTGGTCGGTCGATGGAAAAAACCATCCTTTCCAGTCCTACTGCACAGAGGAGCCCTTTCTAAGTCACAAGGCTGATGTAACCCAAGGTGGCCAGCAGGGAGTCTCAGCCTAGAGGTTGGCAGTGAGAGGGACTCAAGCTACTGAGTGACCAGGCAGCCAGTGGACCCTGAGCACATGGGGAGACACTGGGCTGGATGGGGGGGGGTTGAGCTGGCCCTTCCCAGGTGACAGATGAGGCCAGGGGTTCTGGAGAGCCACCCCACCAGCCCTGTCCTCCATGGATGCTGTCTGGTGCTTCTGCTGGGGCGTGAGCTGGGCCGGCGTCTCAGTGGTGAGGCCCTGCTGGAACTTGGGTGTTGTAGGTGGAAGGGAGGGGAGGCAGGGGCCAGCTCAGATCAGTGCTGTCTGGAGGGGACAGGAGTTGGTGGCCACTGAACACTCTCAGCGGTAAGCAGGGATGGAGAAGAAGGGGCAGCCAGAGACTCGAGGCCGAGCTGGTGCCTGAGCTCAGAGGAGGTCAGGGAAGGGAACTCAGTCGAGGGGAGACTCCAGAGCTGCTCAAGAGACCCAGCCCCACTCCGTGCCAGCTTCCTTGGCTGTGGGAGAGAAATGTCCTGCTTGAGAAGGTCCCTGTCACTTCCCAGTGGGATAGGGCTATGTCCTTGAGCTGTAGCCCTAGACTGTGCCAGCTTGGTGTCCAGGACCACGGTGTTACCCCCTTCCTCTCTGCCAGAGATCACAGAGGGAGGGGGTAAGATGTTCGCCCTGAGCCCAGATGGGCACCCAGGCCCAGAGAGGTACACGGTTTCTCCTGGTGGTGCTCAGCTTCAGCCCTGGCAGAAGGGCAGGCTCTGAGAGCCAGGTGTAGGTAAGAAGGAGCTGGGGGGCACCTGGGTGGCTCAGTCGTTAAGCGTCTGCCTTCGGCTCAGGGCGTGATCCTGGAGTCCTGGGACTGAGCCCCGCAACAGGCTCCCTGCTCCGCTGGGAGCCTGCTTCTTCCTCTCCCACTCCCCATGCCTGTGTTCCCTCTCTTGCTGGCTGTCTCTCTCTGTCAAATAAATAAATAAAATCTTTAAAAATAAAAAAAGAAGGAGCTGGAAAGAACTCTTCATGGGGTAGGGGGAAGTGGGGTGGAGGATGAAAAAAGAAGCAGAAAACAGCAGAATTGTGTCATTGGCCTTGTAAGCACAGAGCTGATGCCAGGAAATGCAGTCAATGAATAAACAAGAAACCAGCCCTTCACACTCAGGTAAGAGACATTTATTCAATTGCCAGCACCTTCCCTGCCGCCCTTCCCTGGGCGATTCTGGATCAGCGGAGCAAATAGTCTAGTTCCTGCAGGTAGGGACTTTTCATGGTTTTCTTTATCCAGGGCAGGAAACTTGAGATTTTGGTGTAGACACGTGGAGGTGTCCCCTCTTTTCGTCCAAAGGAGACAATGCCCTGAGCCACATTGTTACACACGAGAGGGCCCCCAGAGTCGCCCTGTGGACAGAGACAGGGAAAGCGTGAGTCAGCTCTCCTGCTGCCCCCGCCCTCCCCAGCTCCTCGGAGAAGGCTGCCTTGTGTGGCCACCATGGGAGATGGGAGGGCAGGGCGGGCTGGACCTTGTCACTGCCTCACTTCACCCCAGGTGGCAGCTCCCGCTCCTCCCCCGGGTCCCAGATCCTCCGGTGGCTTCACACTCCTGTTTAGGGGCCCGGAAGCAGGTGGGCGGGGCTGACACTCAGCAAGGAGCATGAGCCCCTTAACCCAGGTGGGCCCAGCTCTGAGGAGCCACGTGTTTTCGGCACTGCATGCCCAGGGAGCAGAGTTTTCCAGCATCAGTGGCCCGGCACGGGTCAGAGTGCGGCAAATTCATCCTTCTGGAGGAGTGCCTCTTTGGGATTCATCCTAGGCCCTCGGCAGGCTTACAGAGGGTCTGGGTGCCCCCATCTCTGGCTGCTCCCCCTCTCTTCCTCAGCAGAGAGATCACTGCTCAGGTTTTCAGATCCCAGGTCTTCCCCAAACACTGCTGTGCCCAGAGCCATGCTAAGCAGACACTCAGTCTCACCCGAAAGGAAGACTTCTTTTCGTTCGGGTCCCCCACGCACAGCTGAATGGTGCGGTCGTAATACTTGGGGAAGCGGGATTTGCACTCCTGATCATCCTGCACCGTCAGCCTCACCTCCTGCAGAGTGTCTGGGTACCTGCGTATCTGGGCGTCGACCCGCCCCCAGCCGGCCACACTGCACACCTGTCCTGGCCTCACCCGGTTCTTGGTCCCGGGCAGGCGGAGGGGCCTCACAGCGGCAGTCTGCTGGGCCTTTCTCTCCAGCTGATGGGAAGAGGTGAGAGAGTCCAGCTCAGCCAGTGGCCTCTGGGCCTTGATGCCTGGATGAGGAGGCACTGTCTTCTCTCTGCCCTGAGCCACGGGGACTGGTCAGGTGGCCAGGGTGGGAGGGAGGGAAGGGACAGGTCCCAGTGGGAGGAGGAAACAGTCTGGACCCAGGAGAGTAAGAGCAGCAGGGAGGTTTCCTTACCTTCAGTAACATGATGTCATTGGAGTGGTTCTTCGGATTATAGTCTGGGTGGGGGATGGCTGTTTTCACGGGGATGACCTGCTGGGTCTTCTCCTGTTTCTGGATGTTGTGGGCCCCCAGGGTGACCTTGATGGAGCTGCACAGAGAACAGAATCGGGTGTGGGTGTGTGGAGTCACAGGATACAGCCCAGGGGCCGTGAAGGGCAGGTGGCAGTGGGGGTGGGCAGGACTGAAGTTAATGGGGAAACTGAGGCAACAGGAGGGCCCAGGTTTGAGTTGTTTGTGTCTTCTGCTTCTCAGAAGCTGAGGTAGGATTCTGGAGCCATTGGTGACTATGGCAGGGATTCTCAGGGGTCAGATACCCAGAGAAACATGCGTAACGGCATGAGTTTGCGTTCTGATGCCTAAGCATGTCCCAGCTCTTCTCTTACTCCAGCAAAGCACCTGGTTGTGGCCTCCCCTCTCCCCACCACCTACCTGCCCTCCCTCACCCCCCTTTAGGAGCCCTCCTGGCTCCTGTGATCCTCAGAGCTCCCGGGGAAGAAGGCAGGGCTCCGTGCCGGGTTCTCAGGGCAGTGCGGGCTGTTCGTGGCTCCTCACCTTCCCGAGCAGTGAGCGGCGGTCAGCACGAAGTTCTCCTGTATCAGGAACCCTCCACATGTAGTCTCCCCATCCTGATTCTGGATCCTAAGATATGCCATATAGGGCCGGGAGTGGGCCTTGGCCTCATGTCCCCCGATGATCTCTCCTGAGGGAAAATTCTGTTCTGCTCCTGTGTACCCACGGAATGCACCGGGCGGACAGGGCCTGGACTGGGGAGGGTAAGGGAGGGCCTTCCACTTCCTCCTCTGGGAAGGGAAAGGGCAGTGTCTTGGTCTATGAATCTGTCTTCTACACACCACCGGAGGAGAGCATACCTGTCCCAGGGGTACTGAGTCCTAGAGACTTCTGAACAATCCCTCTCCTGACTTTGCTTTGTTTCAAGCGAGTTTCTAGGCCCCAGTCATCCTGTGAAGTCTTTTCCAGCGGCTAGGACCTAAGTTTAGTTACGTAGGTGTTGCCTGACATGGCTGATTTCCTAGGGCCTGGTAGCTGTCGGTTGGCTGCGTGAAAGCAAGCCTCCCCAGGGAGCTCCGGATGAAGGTTAGTAGGGCCAGTGCTGCTAGGATTCTGGAAAGCAGAGAAGTTTAGGTCTGCCAACGTTCTGATTGAAAGAGGGGAGCCACTAACAGCCTGGGAAGAAAAGCAGCATCGGAGCTAGGGATGAGGAGCCTTGGGACAGAGCTAAGGCAACAGCAGTCTTCTGGGGACCGTGGTCTGTCCCACTGTGCGGTCAGCTGAGCCCCGGGCTCTCTCCCAAGCAGAGGCTGTGGGAAGCACCTGGTTCATCCCACTGGGAAGCCAGGCCCGCTCTGCCCTCTGCAGGGGGATTTATGATGTTCTCTTTTCCAGTTTCGCACCCTCTGCTATGCACTTGCAGGAAAGTTGCATTTCCAGATGGCAAAGGTAGAGCCTGGGGTGCGGGCAGTACCTAGGGGCTCTTCTGGAGACCAGCCCCTGCCCTGCCCTTCCAGCTGGTAGTTTAGGCAGCACCCTACTTGAGGGTGCGAGGCAGGGTGAAGGCAGGGTGCGGACCGTTCCTGGTGGATGGGTGGATCAGGGGTGTGCAGAAGGGATGGGAGTTCTGTGCCCATGTGGGATGGGGTTGGGCCCCTGAGGGTGGGGGTGGTCACTCACCTGCCTTGGCCCCGGAAGGCAGGCAAAAGGCCAGCGGGAGCAGGAGCAGGAAGGGCTGCATCTTTCCCAGGAGGCTGCACAGGTCCGAGTGGCTGGGGCTCCCTCTGCTTGCTCTACGCTGTCCTTTAGCTCCCAGGAGAGGGAAGGGGTGCAGATGGGCTCACTGACCTTGACCTCCTCTCTGGTTTGTGGTGCTTCATCCTAGAAGGCTTTCTATGAAAGCTTCCCTGCCCCCACCCCCTCTGTCTGATGACGTTCTCTGGGTGGTTGTGTGAGAATGGTGCTGTGACCACAGGAGAACCCACGCCAGCTGACTCAGAGCAGACCACTTGTTCCAGCCCAGAATAGGACAGGGGGCGTACAAGCTGGGGACTGGAGGATGTGGTGTCAGCCTGTAGGGGTTCTAGAGCCCAGAAACCTGAGTCCCCAGTGATAGGGCCACCACCGCCTCAGCTCCACGCTGCTAAGTCCATCAGGATAATTTCTTCAGCAGTATTTAGGCCACCTGGCTGGGTGAGCCCAAATACCGGAGCTGCGTCTCCTTCCCTTAGAGAGCTGGCTGTCTGGTGGAGGAGACAGAAAGAGCAGTGACCAGGGTCCAGCATGGTCAGCGCCGTGGTAGAGGGAGGCACAAGTCGGTAAGAGAGCGTGAGCGCTACTACTAAATCCATAGGGCAACCCAGTCATCACCCCAGCTTCCTTCCTAGGGATTTTAACCACTGCTTTTAAATTACAAATGCTCAGAGTCATAAAGTCCACCTCTCTTGTCAATGTTTTTAACAAATGTCTTACACTTGACACTTAGCTTCTAAGTTAATGGACCACCTTGACCCTAGACATTGAATCCACTGATTGAGGGAAGCCTAGGTCATTCCTCCTTTGGGTACACTGGGGTCAGTCCTGCCCAAACCATCCAAACCTCATGAACTAAGACTGGGAAAGGGCTGGTGCCCCCAAAGAAGTTCACATTGCTAGATTGCCAATACCACGTGAAGTTGGAAGTATGCAGGGCAAGCAAAGACCAAGAGTTGTCCTTTCAGTATTCTCTGGCCTCTGTCCAGAGAGCCACACTTCTGAGATAGCAGGTTTGCCACACAATAGACTCACTTTTGCTGAGCAAACTCTGCTGTTGATCTCACTACCATTGGATGTGAGGGGCCATTGTTTCTAAACAGCTAAGCCCAGTTCTGTTTAAAGAACAATTAAGTATCTCTGAGTGGGTAGAGTGTGGTGATTGAAGTTTCCATCTCTATATTTTCTGTCCTTTACAATTTTTCTATGAGGAAGATTACCTATCAAAATACATGATTCTGGTGTAAATATCCTCCTTATCAAAACAAGTACATTTATCAAACCTCTACTCTTTTTGAACTTAGCTTGCCCAGTTGTGGCCATTTAAAAAATATAAGTGTCTCTCTGATTATAGTGGTAAATATACGTCCATTGAGAAAATTTGGAAACTGGAAAGGAAAAATGTCAATTATTTGTGTATCTCCTACAAACTGTTACCTAAGCAATGCAGTTTATTTTTTAAAAGATTTATTTATTTATTTATTTATTTATTTATTTATTTATTTATTTGAGAGAGAGAGTGCACACGTGCAACCAAGCAGAGGGAGGAGCAGAGGGGGAGGAAGAAAGAACCCCAAGCAGTCTCCAAGCTGAGCATGGAGCCCATCGTGGGGCTTGATCCCAAGAGCCCAAGATCACACCTGAGCCATAGGCTCCATGCTGGGTGAACTCACTCAAGCCAGGGTCTTGAACTCACGACCTTGAGATCAAGACCTGAGCTGAGATCAAGAGTCTGATGGTCACCGATTGAGCCACCCAGGAGCCCTAACAATACATTTTAAATACCTGGAATCATACTCTACATACAATGTAATTTTGTTTTCTCCTCACTTTACCCCATAACTGAAGTATTTTCTTCATGCTCTTAATGACTATTAGTTTCTCTTTCCTAGTCATTAAAAAATTTAGCAAGGAATTATTTTCTAAAATTGTGAAATTTGAAAAATAATTTAAGCAAAGAGAAAATTAAAATTATCTGATTTTTTTAAAGATTTATTTTTATTTTAGAGAGAGAGCAGAGGGCAGGGGCAGAGAGAGAGAGGGAAAGAGACTCTTAAGCGACTCCATGCTGAGTGCAGAGCCTAATTCAGGACTTGATCTCACAACCATCAAATCATTACCTGAGTCAAAACCAAGAATCCAATGCTTAACTGTGCCACTGAAGTGCCCCTAAAATTATCTGATTTCTGGGGTGCCTGGTTGGCTCAATTAGTTAAGCTGGCTTAATGTCAGCTAAGGTCTTGATCTCAGCTCAGGTCTTAATCTCAGGGTCATGAGTTCAAGCCCCATATTGGGCTCCATGCTGGGTGTGGAACCTACTTAATAAAAATGATCTGGTTTCTCATCATTCATTGGTAATCATCTTTAGTGCCTTGAAGTGTGATCTAACATATTTTTCTCTCACGTATATCTGCATTTTTTTAAATTAAAAGAGGATTATGCTAAACATAAGGCTATGACCCGCATAACAATTGAAGTGAATTTCACATAACCCACAACTCATGAAAGTGTACAATCCAGTGGTATTTAGTACATTCCAAATGTTGTAGGACTACCACCTCTTTCTACTTACAATTTTTTTTCATCACCCCAGGACATCCATCTATCCCATCCACAACTTAATGGGTACATAATAACTTTCCATTCTCCCTTTAGGACCAAGCCTGCCTGGTCCATTGGCAACCACTAATCTTTCTGTCTCCATAGATTTGCATATTCTGAATATTTCATATAAAAGGATCATGCAATATGTGACCTGTTGTGTCTGGCTTCTTTACAGGGGTTCCTATTTCTGCACAACCTCATTAATACTTGTTAGTTTTCATTTTTTTATTATAGCCATCCTAGTGTGTAGAGTGGTATCTTGTGGTTTTGGTTTACATTTCCTTCATGACTAATTATGTTTAGCATCTTTACCTCTGTTTGCTGGTCATTTGTATATCTTCCTTGGAGGACTGTCAATTCAAGTTCTTCACCCATTTCTTAATTGAGTTGTTTGTCTTTTTTTTTTTTTAAGATTTTATTTCTTTATTTGAGAGAGTAAGAGAAAGAGAGAGAAAGAACGAGCTGGGGAGGGGCAAAGAAGCAGGCTCCCCACTGAGCAGGGAGCCTGATGTGGGACTCGATCCCAGGATGCTGGGATCATGACCTGAGTCGAAGGCAGATGCTTAACTGACTGAGCCACCCAGGTGTCCTACTTGCTTGTCTTTTTGTGGTTGAGTTGTAAGAGTTCTTTGTATATTCTAGATACTATACTCCTATCAGATATATAATTTGCAAATATTTTCTCCCATTCTGTAGATTGTATTTTCACTTTCTTGATACTATTCTTTAGTGTACAAGTTTTAAATATTTATGAAATCCAATATATCTATTTTATCTTTTGTTGTTTGTGCTTTTGGTGTCAAATGTAAGAATCCAGTGTCAGATCAGAGGTCATGAAGATTTACCCTCTGTTTTCTTCTAAGAGTTTTATGGTTTAGCTCTTACATTTAGGCTGTTGATCCATTTTGAATGGATTATTGTGTATGGTGTGAGGTAGGGGTTCAACTATATTCTTTTCATGTAGTTATCTGGTTGTTCCAGCAACATTCATTGAAGATATCATTTTTTCTCCACCAAATGGTCTTGGCACCCTTGTCAAAAAATCAATTGGCCATAGACTTTTGGGTTTATTTCTGGGCTCTCAATTTTATCCCTTTCATCTATATGTCTATCCTTATGCTGGTACCACACTAGTTTTGATTGCTGTAGCTTCATAGTAAGTTCTGAAACCAAGAAGTGTGAGTCCTCCCACTTAGTTTTTCTTTTTTAATGTTGTTTTAGCTATTTGGGGCCCTTTGCAATTCCATATGAGTTCTAGAATTGGCTCTTCCATTTCAGCAGAAAAGGTCACTGGAATTTTGACAATGATTTCTTTGACTCTGTAGATGACTTTGGGGAGTATTGCCATCTTAACAATGTATGCCTTCCAATCCGTGAACATGGGATGTTTTTCCATTTAAGTAGTTCTTCTTTAACTACTTTCAACAACACTTTGTAGTTTTCGGTGTATAATTTGTTCACCTGCTTGGTTAAATTAACTTTAGTCCTAGGTATTTTATTCTTTTGGATTCTATTGTAAATGGAACTGTTTGTAAAACTTCCTTAGGGATTGTTCATTGCTGGTGTATAGAAACAATTTATTCTTCTTTCTCAAGATTTGTTAGGTTAGGTCTCAATGAACATGTTGGCACTGAACTTTAAAATACAATAGCACTGGGGCGCCTGGGTGGCTCAGTTGATTAAGTGACCAACTTTGGATTTTGGCTCAGGTCATGATCTCAGGGTCCTGAGATTGAGCCCGGTGCCAGGTTCTGTGCTCAGTGGGGAGTCTGTTTGAGATTTTCTTTCCCTCTTCCTCTGCCTCTGCCCCTCCCCCTACTCTTTCTCTCTCTCTCTCTCAAATAAATAAAAAGATCTAAAAAAAAAAAATACAATACCTCTTACAACTGCTCAAGAAAAGAGAAATACTGTGATATAAATTTCTCAAAACATGTACAGGACTTACCTTCTGTTTAAGAAGAACATAGCTGAATTGTTTTTGCATTCTTCAAATATCAATATTATGATGATGGAGAACACTTTAGTGGTTGCCAGTTGTCAGGGATGCGAGGGTGAGGGAGGCAGGTGGGTGTAGCTATCAAAGTGCAACAGGAGGAATCGTTGTGATGATAGAACTGTTCTGTGCTTTGCCTGAATCAATGTTATGTATCAATAGCCCAGTTATGATATTGTACTACAGTTGTGCAAGATGTTACCATTGGCTAAACCAGATAAAGTGTCTATGAGATATTGATGTATTATATATATTTTTTTATTTTTTATTTTTTATTTATTATTTATTTATTTATTCGATAGAGATAGAGACAGCCAGCGGGCTCGATCCCATAACGCTGGGATCACACCCTGAGCCGAAGGCAGACGCTTAACCGCTGTGCCACCCAGGCGCCCCTGCTGTATTATATTGTACAACTACATGTGAATCCACAATTACCCCAACATAAAAAGATTGTTTATTACAAATTTTAAAAATACAAAAAAGAAACAACTGATCTTATACCCTGCGATTTGTTGAGTTCATTTTATTGACTTCTATTCAGCTCAACCCCCACCCCATGTTGTTATTGTCACAAATTATACCTCTATACATGTATGCCCGTTAACATAGCAGGGATCTGATTCCAAAGTCTGTGATCTTATCCACAGCTCTACAAATGTCCTCATATATGTGGATATATGTACATATGCATTTATATGTGCTTTCAGTCCCCTGGTGGTCTAGTGCCCGGGATATATTTATACGTGCTGGTGTATATTTTTGTGTATGTATAAGCTGTATGTTTTTGTTTGGATCCCTTCATTTTTTTCTTTCTGGGCATGATTTTGGTACGTTTTTGTTTCGGGAGGATTTTCAGCATTCAAACTGAGCTGTGTAAGTCAACCCTTTTACCCTCATTATGAAAGTGGTCACGATCACTAAGATATTCTGCTACAGAGATCTTTGTGGGCAACCAGATGTGAGAAGACACGACTCTGAGGGTGATGGGAACCCAGAGGCAGATATTTCCTCTATGTGCAAATGCGTATGGTATTAGTGGTGTGTGTTATTTGGTTGAAGAATAGTCATCCACAATTGTGACTGACGTTAACCCCAAAGCAGCTTCCCCGATTGGCGTCAAGACCTGGGAGGGGGTGGCTGCTGGGCATGCCTGGCTAGACTGACCCAGCACAGGGTCCAGAAAGAGTCTCATACCACTTGTGTGGTCTCCCAGCTAAGAGCTGAATGACTTTGAAGGGTCACTGTGGGCTTGGAAACTCAGTGAGTGGCGGTGACCATGATGGTCTGAGGTTTGGAGGCTGTTCTCCATTTTTCTGACCCCATGGGAGCCTCTCTAATCTGATTTAAAGCAGATAAGGAAAATGTGGTATGTCTTCCATGTCAGAGTTTATATTGAACTTTCTACCCCATAGGGTACCCTAAACGTAAACCATGAAGAAATGGCTGCCCTGGTTACATTTTTTCCTTCCTACATCTCTCCTGCATCCGGAGGTAGGTCTCCATTGACACCAGAACTAGAAACTTCAATCCTAGGGTCAAATGTGATCACACAGGTGCAAGCTGCAAGTTGTAAGACCAATGCATATTAACCTTGAACAAGATGATTTTCATTTGGGTGGATTTCCCACACAGATTCAGGCCAATCTGACCAACCTGAACAAGGAAGGAGACTTGGGGAAATTCTGGTGAATGTCTTTTGGCCTTAAGTTTCATGAGGGCATGGACAGTGCCTGCCATGCTCCCTTCTGAGCCTCCAGTGCCTGGCACATAACAGGTGCTCAGTATCTGATACCTGCTGGTTGATAGCCAAAGTAGTGCTGTCTAGTTCCACTGCAGAGACTCTCTCTCTTGCTCCACAGGTGAGCAGCCAGGGTCTTAGATAGAAGCCAGGTTACCATGGGTGACTAAAAGGCAGGTGAAATGGGCCAAAGCTGTGAGGGAATGTTGTGGAAAAGACTCAAGCAGGTCATAACATGGCAAGGCTTTGTGAGGAGGTGGTGAGGGGTAGAAGAGAGAAAGACGCAGGAGACAGGGGAGAAGTGTGAGCAGAGGGCACAAGGCCGACTTGGCCCGTAGTTCCCACCCAGTGACTGTTGAATAAATAAAGGACAAATCAATCAGTGCATTTGAGAACCGGATATTTATTAAGGCCATGGCAGCCTCCAAGCAGGGAGGTCTGGACTCTTCCCCAAGGACAATGGTCAGTCACAGAGGGGGCTTTGTGGAGTGCCTGCTTTCACTGATCTCTTTTTCCAGGGCAGGGAGCTCAGGACCTTGAAGACCTGGAGGTGGTCCATTTTTCATCCAAAGGAGACAATACCCTGGGCTGCGTTGTTGTATGCAAGGGGTCTCTGGAGCCTCCTGTGGGCGGAGAGAGGAAGGATTGAGCTGGCTTTCTCCTGGTCCTGCCCTCCCAGCTGCCCTGGGATGGATGGTCTCCGTTAAGGGGCTGTGTGGGGTATCAGGTGCAGTCCTGGGGCCCAGCCCTGGCCTTGAATGTTCTCCCAGCTTGATCCAGGCCTAGCGTCTGGCCACAGAGCTTTGTTGTAGCAATAATTCCAAAACAGATGCCTGGGCTCGTGTAGGCCGTGTTCTCACACAGCTCTGAGCCAGAACTTGGCTCTCCTGGGAGAATCCCTGGCTTGGGGCTGCAGACCCCTGGAAAAATGGCCACCATTTACTCACAAAAGGCACACCAGTGTAGCCACACTAGTGGCAGTCCTACTAAGGTGTCTGTCTCTATTTACTCCTCTCAGAGGTGCTGGCTTTTTCTGATGCATCTAGCCCAGGGGGTGTGATTTTCAAATGCACACTTCCAGATAAGGTGCTGTGTTAGTTTCCTATGGCCACTGCAACAAATGTTCACCTATTTGATGGCTTAAAACGATGGACATATATTCTCTCACAGTTCTGGAGACCCCAAGCCCAGAAACATCAATTTTGTGGGGCCGATGTCAAGGTGTCAGCCGGGTTGTGTCCCCTTTGGAAAGCCTAGGGGCATCTATTGCTTCCTTCTTCCAGTTTCAAGAGTACATTCCTTTGTTCATGTCCCCTTCTTCCATCTTCAAAATATATAAAAATATAATTAAAGGAGCTACAAATAAGTCAAGTTAGGAAAAAATGTCACATTATATTCACTACCTAGTTACAACCACCAATGATTTGGTGTATATTTTAATAGTTTTTTTCCTATGCAAATATATATACTTAGCAAAATGAAAAAGGGATAATGCCACACATAAGATTTCCCCCCAGTTTTATTGGGGTATAATTGACAGCACTATGTAAATTTAAGGTGAACAGCATAATGACTTGACTTACATATATTGTGAAATGATTACCAAAAATAAGTTTAGCTAACATACATTATCCGTCTAATGTGTTCTGTCTTGGTCTCTGTGGTACAGGGAGGTGCTTCGTGTTCTAGGATTTTCTCAGTGGCGTCTTGTCCATGAATAGTTACTGATTGTTCTTCTTGTGAGGGGAAGCCAAATCAAGAACAACTTCTGTCGCCATCTTGGTGACATCATTCTCTCACACATAAGATTTTGTAATCTGCTTTTGTCACTTAGTCATATGTGACTATCAGGAAATATTAATCATCATTTTATTCTATTTTGTCATTTGCATGTGACATATGAACTTATGACAATTTACTTACTGTTTCTCCTTTTTTTTTTTTTTTAAAGATTTTATTTATTTATTTGACAGAGAGACTGCAAGAGAGGGAACCCAAGCAGGGGGAGTGGGAGAGGGAGAAGCAGGCTTCCCGCTGAGCAGGGAGCCCGATGTGGGGCTTGATCCCAGGACCCTGGGATCATGACCTGAGCTGAAGGCAGATGCTTAACTGACTGAGCCACCCAGGCGCCCCTGTTTCTCCTTTTGTTTTATGCCAAGGTTTCTCTCAATCTTCTTTTTTTCTTTTTTGCTAGTATATACAACACAGTCATGAACAACCTTTATGTACGTGTCCCATTGTCCAAGGATGGATTAGCTTCTTCAAAGCTTAGTTGTATTTCTTAACTTTCTGTACACATTAGCAATTGCTATCTAAAAAGACTATACAAATTTATTTGATTTTTTAAAGAAGATTTTATTTATTTATTTATTTGAGAGAGAGAGCACAAGCAGAGGGGGGAGGGGCAGAAGAGAGGGAGACGCAGACTCCCTGCTGAAAAGGGCGCCTGATGCCGGGCTCAATCCCCAAACCCTGAGATCATGACCTGAGCCGAAGGCAGATGCTTAACCCACTGAATCATCCAACCGCCCCAGATTGTGCAAATTTATATATCAATATCAGGAAATCTCTAGGCAGTCCTGTACACCTATGCCTGTACTAAATATCGTCCGTCACTCTTC
This sequence comes from Ursus maritimus, assembly GCF_017311325.1. NCBI lineage: Eukaryota > Metazoa > Chordata > Mammalia > Carnivora > Ursidae > Ursus > Ursus maritimus. Next base: position 2,620,120 of record NW_024426230.1, read on the forward strand.
TGCATCCCTGCCATTCAGAAAGACTGAAGTGTTATCTTGATGTTTTAATGCTTTTCTTTTTTTGGGAGTGAGAGCATGCAAATAGCCAGTTAATGTTTCTAGCCTGGTTTTCTGTAGGGTTCCTAAAAATCCTATTTACGTTTATATCCTACTCCATCATGTCGATATACCCATAGTTAATCATTCCCCACTTTGTTATTTAGGCCAATTCAAATTTCTGGCAATATGAAATGAAACTGAGATGAACATCTTTATGCTCAAAGTTTATTGTTTATCGCAGCTTGTGTGTGTGCGTGTGCGTTTTGGGTTCTGTTTTTTAGGATATATTCCCAGTGGTAGAATGAGTATGTCGTAGCATATAAACATTCTGAAAAATGATATCGAAACACCGAACCGCTTCTCTTTGTTGCTGGGAAACCTACTAAGAAAGAAGACATCCTGGATCCTGGCTCGTCAAGTACTCCCTGGTTCTTGTCTGGCCACGGTCATTACCGCAGTGCAGTACCATTTCATCATGGTGTCTCTCATCCCTAGGGTCTCACCTTTACACCCCTACGTAGGGCCAGGGTGTCCATCAGGTGCTAGCAATTTAGGAGAACAAGAGGCTACACTCTCCTTAGGAGGTGGGTGGGGGATGTTCATTCCTTCTCCTGCTCCAGCCTTGGCCCCTTGTCTGCTGGGTCAGAACATCTCCCTCAGCTGGTTTCTCAGGTCTTCCCCTTTCCTTTTTCCATTGTTCTCTGGCCTATCACGCAGTGAACTGTTGGATGCCTCTACATTCCTCTAAGTGCCACAAGATTCCCCTAAATGTAGAAAAGGGGAGTTTAAAAATTCAGGAAGAGAATATGAGGAAAGAGTTTACACACCAGATTGGATTAACTTTTTATAGGAAACTTTGCCCTGAAGAAAACCAACCTGGGACACATTTGGAGATTTCTCACTGAAATTAGTTTTTCTACATGTTACCGGGACAGGAGCTCACTAAAATGTAATCATTGAACTAGTTTCCGGGATTTTGTGAGGTAAAGAGTAACTGCCAAAAAGATAGGGCAAAGGCTAGGGAAAACAGTTTTAATTATGTCCCTCACAGGAGAAACTGAATCAGGTTGTTTGGGTAGGTAAAAAAGGAATATGCTGACTTCTATCTGAAGTTTTAGCAGGCAGGCTAGTTAGCCCAACCCTCTGAGAGAAAAAAAATTGGGGGAAAAAAACCAGGGAAGGAAAAGCTTTTTTAAAGCACTCATGAACTGATAAGACAGCGGAGAACTCTCAGGTTAAACTTTGGATTTAATTCTGAAATCCAGAAAGGCAAGCAGAGATCAAGATAGCTCCAGCTTTTTTTTGTCCTGAGGGTATTTGCCATCTACACAATTTGGCCCTTAGTTTTGGTGATTTCTTTGGGCAAGAGGGATAGAAGTCAAGCTCCTGGGTCCAAATGGTATGGAGGGTCAAGAAGAAACTCCCTCACTCTAATCTGGGCCCCCCATGGGCTGCCCTGTGGCATAAAGGTAAAGCAGAACTGAATCTGTCCCCACCAGAGAAGGCAGTGCTGAATAAAGTGGTAAAATATCAAAAAGGGAAAAATAACCAGACCCTGAGAAGTTGTGACCAAGGGCCAACCTTCCTGAAGATTTACAGCCTAGGTTCTCAGGGACTGGACAGACTGGGTCTAAAGCAGCGGTCTTGATTTGCTGATGGTGTAGAAGGGAAATGCCCCCAGGCGTCATGCGGAAGCAATTACAAATCCTTTCTGAAGGAGACGCTTTAGTCTGGGCCTTGGAAATCCTGCCATCCCCCACACTCGCCCAAATCTTTTCGAAAGTAACAAGCTGCACATAATCAAAACGCCAGAGACCACAAGAAGGCAGGACTCTGTAAATGAGTCAGCAGAAACAACAGTAGGAAAAGGTCAGTGAGACCTTGAGATGTTGGAGCTATCTGGCACGTATCCTAATACAAACGTAAAAATAACTCAAGGGGGGGCGCCTGGGGGGCGCAGTCGTTGAGCGTCTGCCTTCAGCTCAGGGCGTGATCCTGGCGTTATGGGATCGAGCCCCACATCAGGCTCCTCTGCTGGGAGCCTGCTTCTTCCTCTCCCACTCCCCCTGCTTGTGTTCCCTCTCTCGCTGGCTGTCTCTATCTCTGTCGAATAAATAAATAAAATCTTTAAAAAAAATAAATAACTCAAGGGAACAGGAAAATATGAAGTGTCATAACCAATTTGATACGAAACTAAGCAGGACTTCCAAAATTAAAAATATGCAATAAAATTAAAAATTCAATGGATGGGTTGGTTTGATTGCAGACTGAAGACCACAGAAAAGAGAATTTTTAGCTGGAAGAAATAGCAGAAGAAATTATTAGAGCACAATGCAGAAAAACCCAAAACGAATCTAGTTACTAGAAACTATTAAAGGAAAATGAACATTGTCCATATAAAATGATAATCGCAATTTCTAATAGTGCTGAAAAAATAGGGTAGAATGGGGGCGCCTGGGTGGCTCAGTCGGTTAAGCCTCTGCCTTGGGCTCAGGTCATGATCTCAGTATCCTGGGATCGAGTCCTGTGTTGGGCTCTCTGCTCAGTGGGGAGCCTGCTTCTCCCTCTCCCTCTGTCTGCTGCTCCCCCTGCTTCTACACACACACACACACACACACACACACACTCTTTTTCTCTCTCTCTCTCTCTGCCAGATAAATAAATAAAATCTTAAAAAAAAGAAAGAAATAGGGTAGAAAGAAAATGCAAAAATGTTGGGAGAAGGTAAATGAGATTAAAGGTCCTGCATTTCTTTTGTTTTCAGGGAGGAGGGTCAACCTGATTAAGTTTAGTCTTTGATCAAAGTTAGGGAAACATGCAGTACTTTGTAACCACTAAAATGATATAAACAATGTCTATCTTTCAAATCAGTAGAAGCGAAAAAAGGAAAGGTAAAAAGTAATCCATCCTAGAAAAAGTAAGAAAGAAGAGGGGAAAAAAACCATAGAATAGTTGGAGACAAATAAAAAGCATAGGTAAAAGAGTATATTTAAAAGCAATATATCAATAACTATATTAGAAGTTGAAAGGAAAAGAAAGAAAATGGATACACCATTCACAGTAACCCTAGGAAACCATTATTGGAGTATTCGTACCTGACAAAACCGACTTTAAGTCAAAAGCATTTCTAAAAATAAATAAGGCTGTTTCATGGCCAAGTTCATCAATAAAAAGGTTAAATTCATCAGGAAGACAAAATGATTTAAAATTTTAATTCACCCCATTCTAAGACTAGAAAATATATAAAACAAAAATTGAAAGAACCCCAAGGAGATAAATAGTTTCAGGAATTGGTACAGTAAGTAGATCCCACCCCTCCAAAAAAATCAGTAAGGATGATTTAAACAAAACAATGACCAAATTGGACATTATAATAGACATATTTAGAACAGTGTGCCCACCCAGTGCAGAATATATATTATTACAAGTACCCAGAACACATTTGCCAAAATTGGTCTTATGCTGGCCACAAAGCATATCTTGAGAAATTCCAAAAACATAAATCTTTGGACTGTTTTCTGGCCGTAACATAATTAAGTTAGAAATCAATAAAATGGTAACTAGAAAAATCCTTACAATATTAGAAAAAAAGAAACATATTTTGAAATAACCCACAAGTCAAAATGAAATTTAAAAAGAAACAGAAAATGTTTTGAATTGAATAATACCAGTACCAGTTCTTATTACAAACGGTGGAATGCGGCTAAAGCAAGTGGAGAAAAATTTAGTCTTAAACCTCACAATTACAAAAACTGAAATTATATATCTCAAGAAGTTAGAAATTAATAAGTGAATGAATTCAATGAAATAGGAGGAAGAAGTAGTAAGAGGTAGCAGAAGGTAACGAAATAACAGGCAAACACACAATAGAGAGGTTTAATAAAGCACAGACGAATTATTTGAAAAGGCTAATAAAATTGACAAACCTCTAGAGAAACTAGTCAAGGATAAAAGAGAGAAGGAGTAAATGTTTAATATTTGGACTAAAAAGGGAGGATTTTTACAAACGCTGCAGGCCATTGAAAAATAAGCCAAAAAATTATAGAACAACTTGATACTAACAAAATTTAAATTTCAGACAACATAGAAATATCACTGCCTCACCCCTACTCGAGAAGAAACTGCAAACTTAAGATGATCCTGGAATTAGCAAAGAAATTGCATCAGCAATCAGCAATTTTCCACATAGAGAACTGGCCTAGATGGCTTTAATATTAATTTTTACTAAAATTCAAGAAAGGAAGACAATCTACAAAGTCTTCCAGGAAAGAGATAAAGAAGGAATATTACCCATCTCACTTTATAAGGCTGACATTGCCTTGATACAAATAACAGAATAAGGAAATTTACAGGTCAGTCTCATGCATGATTCATAGGCGCAAAAACTCTGCACAAAGTATCAACTCTTGAAATTAGTCCAATGATACATTAAAAGGTTAATCTGCCACAGACACGTTAGGTTTACACTGAGAATGCAGATCTCACTGAACCCTAGGAAGATCAGTTGATGTAATTTGCCAAACAAACAGATGTAAGAGAAAAATCATATCATAATCTTAACAAACAGAAAAGCAGTTAATAAAATTCAACATTCACTCATGATAACGAAGATATCCTTTTAGCAGACCAAAATGAGAAGCAACTTCCTTAGTCTAATAAACAGCATGTGCAAAACCTCAGAAACCATTTAACCAACTCCTCATCTAGTAAGAAAATTGATGCTTCCGTCTTCCCCACAAGAACACAGGAAAGCCCTTCTCTCCAGGCTGTGTTGCACACGGAGTGTGTGATCCTGGTGTTCTCCTCCCAGCTACTTCCCTTGGGAGGCCTAAACTTGGAAAAGATCCCAAGTGGGATACTTTTGGGGAAGTCTATAGAGATTGAAGGAGGAGAATGTGAGAGTAGATCTCTGAGAGAAAGCAGGGCTGGACCAGAGAGGAGGAGGGCTTGTTCCCTACAGACTCTGTTTCTAGCTTTTCATCCCAGTTCTCTGAACTTGGTGCTCTGATGCTGATGTATGCTCCCATGTTTGGGGCCCTGGGGTTCTTTTGTTCAGGGGAGATCATCAGGGCACAGAGGCCAAGCTCCACGCCTGCCCGGCAGGGCGCCCCCACAAATCACGACTAGGTGGTAGGTCCAGTGGTAAGTGCCGGTGAACAATGTTGTTGTGATGGTCCATCATGGGACTGGACAGAGAAAGAGCTTTGGCTTCTTCTCCGTGTTTTGGACAACCAGAATAAAAAATTTATGGGGACAGCATGGGGGTAGTAGTTTGGGCTCAAGGAATATCTTTCTTTAAATTTTATTTTATTATGTTATGTTAGTCACCATACATTTCATCATTAGCTTTTGGTGTAGTGTTCCATGATCCAGTGTTTGCGTATAACACCCAGTGCTCCATGCAATACCTGCCCTCCTTAATACCCGTCACGGGGCTAACCTATCCCCCCACTCCCCTCCCCTCTGAAACCCTCAGTTTTTTCCCATAGTCCATAGTCTCTCATGGATCCCCCCGCCAAGATTTCCCCCCCTTCATTTTTCCCTTCCCTCTCCTAATGTCCTCCCTGCTATTGCTTATGTTCCACATATGAGGGAAACCATTTGATAATTGTCTTTCTCTGCTTGACTTACTTCACTCAGCATAATCCCCTCCAATTCCATCCATGTCAATGCAAATGGTGGGTATTCATCCTTTCTGATGGCTGAGTAATATTCCATTGTATGTATGGACCACATCTTCTTTATCCCTTCGTCTGTCGAAGGGCATCTTGGCTCCTTCCGCGGTTTGGCTAGGTGGACATTGTTGCTATGAACATTGGGGTGCATGTGCTCCTTCTTTTCACTGCATCTGTATCTTTGGGGTAAATATCCAGTAGTGCAACTCCTGGGTCATAGGGTAGCTCTTTTTTTTTAAACTTTTTGAGGAACCTCCATACTGTTTTCCAAAATGTCTGTACCACCTTGCATTCCCCCCAACAGTGTAACAGGGTTCCCCTTTCTCCACATCCTCTCCAATATTTGTTGTTTCCTGCCTTTTCAATTTTTGCCATTCTTACTTGTATAAAGTGGTAGTATCTCAATGTGGTTTTGATTTGAATTTCCCTGATGGTTAATGATGTTGAACATTTTTTCATGTGTCTGTGCTGCCCAGAACAATCTATACTTTCAGTGCCACCCCAATCAAAATACCAATGGCATTTTTCAAAGTGCTGGAACAAACAATCCTAAAATTTGTATGGAACCAGAAAAGACCCTGAATCACCAAGGAAGTATTGAAAACGAAAAACAAAGCTGGGGGCATCACATTGCCTGATTTCAAGCTATACTACAAAGCTGTGATCACCAAGACAGCATGGTACTGGCACAAAAACAGACACATAGACCAATAGAACAGAATAGAGAGCCCGGATATGGACCCTCAACTCTATGGTCAACTAACCTTCAACAAAGCAAGAAAAAATGTCCAATGGAAAAAAGACAGTCTCTTCAATAAATGGTGCTGGGAAAACTGCACAGCCATATACAGAAGAATTGAAACTCGGCCATTCTCAAGGAATCTCTTTTTGAAGAAAAACTGAGAAGGTAGAACTGATATTCTGGGATATTATTCCCTGTGGAGAACTCCTTCTTGGGCCTCTCTCCAGGGAAAGTTCGTGCTTTAGTCCTTACTATCCAGGGCCAGACTCTCTGAGACACTCCTTACAATTGTTCTGGGGAAGCCCCTGACCCTGAGTGACCAAGCTTGCTGAGCCACTTGCCTTAGCAACTTGGGAAGTATGGCCGGCTGTGGTAATATCACAGATCACATCTTTCCTTGACTCCATTCTTTTTTCTCACTCTTATTGACCTGGGTTTGCACCTCCCAAATAAATTGCTACCATCATAATCCTTGCTTCAGGCTCTGTTTCCTATAGGAGTCAGGATAGGACAAAGTGGGAAAGCCCAATTTTTGGCATTTCTTCCTTGTATTTCAGGCCGGAAGTTGAAGCTCAAAGGGAGTCTTCTCGTAAATTACAAACAAGATAATCTCCTGGGATATCCTTCCATTAAAGTCTTGCCTCCTTATGGTATCCCCTCCCGGCAGTCTTTGGATATTTCTCCCCTCTTTATAAGCAAGGTTTGGGATGGGAGGCCTTTACTTATCCCCCTTCGCAATGAGTTTCTGGGGGACCAGGAATGTCCCCTCAATACTCTCTATTGGGAGAGTAAAGCCAGTGTTGTAGCTTTATCAAAAGCATCCCGAGAGTCTCAGCCCCACTGAAGGAAGGAAGTTTATCCTGTGTCTTCTGAAGGCAAAACATCTCATTGGGAAAATGAGATGTCTCTATCAGTAAATACTTCAGTAATCAAGAAAGAGCTGGGGCTCAGTCTCACAAAGTCGCCCAAACCCCCTGATGGTCTCAACATTGGTTGTATTTTCCCTTACTCTTCCAATACCTCATTCTTCTTGTTTTACAGCCGTGTGATTATCCAACCAGAGGATGACGAGAAACAGCCAGAGAATAACTGAATGTGCACGATGAGGACTAACGCACTGTAGATATGTAAGGCTGTCAGGAATGATGGGAGGCTAAGAAATGATGCAAAATACAAAGCTGTGGACTTTAAGGCAGGGGATGAATGTGGAAAAATAAGGAAAAGGGGAATGAGAAATAAACTGATAGTTCATAAATTACTTAGTAGCTACTCAAAAGATTGCTGAAGAATCAGTGACAGAAAAGAGAATGCCTTTCCTAGGAGCTTCTTGGGATTTCCAGGAAATCAGGCATGGAGATCTTTTAGAACTGATTAGTCGTCTTCAATTGCATTTTTGCATTTTTCTTAACCCATGAGACAAAGACTTCATCTTTTACTTTCTCTGTCTTTCTCTAGATCATTTCATTTCTGGCATTTGATCTGGTCCTCTAACTTTTTTGGGTCCCTTTCATGTGGGGTGACATGTAGCCCTCTTCCTGAATGACACTACCTTCTACTATGAAGTTTCCTTTCTGGGAACCTGAAATTAAAAAAGTAGAAACCAATTGTGTAACTTCAGTCTTGCCTTTTTATATGAAGAATAAATTTTAAAAATTTAAGTTTTTATTTAAATTCCAGTTAATGTACAGTGTAATATTAGTCTCAGGTGTGCAATGTAGTGATTCAACACGTTCATACAACACCCGGTGCTCATCACAACAAGGGCACTCCATAATCCCCTTCACCTATTTCACCCATCCCCCACCCACCTACCCTCTGGTAACCATGTTTGTTTCATATAGTTAAGAGTCTGTTTCTTAGTTTGCTTCTCTTTTTTCCCCTTTTGCTTGTTTGTTTTGTTTCTTAAATTTCACATATGAATGAAATCATATGGTATTTGTCTTTCTCTGACTGACTTATTTCTCATAGCTTAATACTCTCTAGCTCCATCCATGTCCTTGCAAATGGCAAGATTTCATTCTTTTTTATGGCTGAGTAATATTCCATTATACATATATATCTCCACTCGTCAGTTGATGGGCACTTGGGCTCTTTCCATAATTTGACTATTGTTGATGATGTTGCTATAAACATTGGGGGGCATACATCCCTTCGAATCAGTATTTTTGTATCCTTTGTGTAAATACCCAGTAGTGCAATTGCTGGGTCATAGGGTAGCTATTTTTAACTTTTTGAGGAACTTCCCTACTGTTTTCCACAGTGGCTGCACCAGTTTGCATTCCCACCAACAGTGCAAGAGGGTTCCTTTTCTCCACAGCCTCACCAACGCCTGTTGTTTCTTGTGTTGTTGATTTTAGCCATTCTGGCAGGTGTGAGGTGATATCTCCTTGTAGTTTTGATCTGTGTTTCCCTGGTGATGATCAGTGATGGTGAGCATCTTTTCATGTGTCTGTTGGCCATCTGGATGTCTTCTTTGGAAAAATGTCTATTCATATCCTCTGCCCATTTTTAATTGGATTATTTGTTTTTTGGGCACTGAGTTTTATAAGTTCTTTACATATTTTGTTTTTTTTATAATAATATTTTTTTATTATGTTAGTCACCATACAGTACATCCCTGGTTTCTGATGTAAAGTTCCATGATTCATTAGTTGCGTATAACACCCAGTGCAACATGCAATACGTGCCCTCCTTCCTACCCATCACCAGCCTATCCCATTCCCCCACCCTCCTCCCCTCTGAGGCCCTCAGTTTGTTTCTCAGAGTCCATAGTCTCTCATGCTTCATTCCCCCTTCTGATTACCCCCCTTTCTTTATCCCTTTCTTCTCCTACCGATCTCCCTAGTTCTTATGTTCTATAGATGAGAGAAATCATATGATAGTTGTCTTTCTCTGCTTGACTTATTTCACTTAGCATTATCTCCTCCAGTGCCGTCCATGTTGCAGCAAATGTTGAGAACTCCTTCTTTCTGATAGCTGAGTAATATTCCATTGTATATATGGACCACACCTTCTTAATCCAGTCATCTGTTGAAGGGCATCTCAGCTCCTTCTATGATTTAGCTATTGTGGACAATGCTGCTATGAACATTGGGATGCATATGGCCCTTCTCTTCACTACGTCTGTATCTTTGGGGTAAATACCCAGTAGTGCAATTGTTGGATCATAGGGTACTAACCCTTTATCAGATATGCCATTTACAAATATCTTTTCCCATTCAGTAGTTTGTCTTTTAGTTTTATTGATGGCTTCCTTCACTTTGCAGAAGCTCTTTATTTTGATGTAGTCCCAATAGTTTATTTTTGCTTTTGTTTCCCTTGCCCTAGGAGACATATCTAGAAAGAAGTTCCTATGGCCAACGTCAAAGAAGTTACTGCCTGTGTTCTCCTACAGGACTTTTGTGGCTTCAGATCTCACATTTAGGTCTTCAAACCATTTTAAATTTATTTTTGTGTATGGTGTAAGAAAGTGGTGCAGTTTTGTTCTGCATGTTGCTTCCAGTTTTACCAACACCATTTGTTGAAGAGATAACCTTTTTCCCATTGGGTATTCTTCCCTGCTTTGTCAAAGTTTAATGGACCATATACCTGTGTGTTCATTTCTGGCTTTTCTATTCTGTTCTATTGATCTAGGTGTCTACTTTTGTGCCAGTACCATACTGTTTTGATTACGACTGTTTTGTAATATAACTTGAAGTCCAGAATTGTGATGCCTCCAGCTTTGTTTTTCTTTTTCAAGATTGCTTTGGCTATCTGGGGTCTTTTCCGGTTTCATACAAATTTTAGAATTGCTTGTTCCAGCTCTGTGAAAAATGGTGTTGGTATTCTGATAGGGATTACGTTAAACGTGTAAATTGCTTTGGGTAGTATTAATATTTTAATGACATTTTTTCTTCCAATCCATGAGTATGGAACATCTTTCCATTTCATTGTGTCATTGAAGAATAACTTTTCATCTTTAGAAATTCCACTGGACTCCCTCTTTCCTATGTGATTTCCACCCTCCTTTTTCCTTCGTTATATAAAATGGCTGTACACCACATGCCTGACACTCCAAATCACTGTTTTCATCTGTCATCTTGTTTCCAACCCAAACTCTAGCCAGGATGAGGAGAGGAGGGTACATAGGATATACTCAGGAAACCCGTGACAGGCAGACAATGTTAACCCTGTTCTGTGGCATCCAGATGGAAGGCAGACATTCGAGCATCGCCAGATCACTCGTAGTATAATGTTGATACCCCTTCCGTTGCCCCAGACTTAATAAAAATAAAATAATCCCTTGAAAATGTGTCATAGAAAAAGTGCAGAATGCCTCGGAGCCTGAGTTAAGGCAGAAAGCTCATTTTGATTAGTCAATAACCACAAAATTGCAATTACCTGCTGTTACCACAGCTCACTCTTTTAGGGTTTACTGTGTTGCAAGAGCCGTTGACTCTTTACAGTCATTGTAGCCGCAGTGGGAACCTCATGAAGAGATCACTGTGGTCTTTAGATCAAAGATAAGGATGCTGCCTCCTGCAAATTCTGAGACTTCCCAGTACTTGAGCTGACAAGGGGAAGCCAAATCTTAAAACACGTGGGAAACAGTCCCTGTGGGAAGGGTTTTAATATAATACAGATGGAGGTGGAACGTCCAGGTCTGGGCAATTCTTTCAGCCAAAAAGAATGTATTAAGTGTTTTCTCTGTGTGTGGTATTGTACAAAGCACTGGGAATCAGACGGTCAGCAATACCAAGTTAGTTTCTAACTTCGAGGAGTGAGACATACATTAGCCAAATAAACATACATGTGTGTGATTATGAATGATAGCAAGTACTCCGAAGGCAAAAAAATTAAGAGAATATGATAGGTTAACTTGACCTTTATAAGGGTCAGGAAAGACTTTCCTGAGAAGGTAACATTTGCCCATAATGCAAACATGAAGCTGAAGATGAAAAATGTGCTCCAATACGTTTAAGTAATTATCTTGGGGTGATCACATACCCAGAGGTTCTGGAGTATCCGAACATTATTAGAAATAGTGTAGAATTTCGCCAAAAATTAACGTTTTCTATTTTCCAGAAAATACACGGAATTCAAAGACAATAGGCAGAAATTAATAAATTGGAGTCTTTGAAAACTTGTCTTCTGTTTTAACCAAAGGCATCAGGGTAGTATAGAAAACAACTCTGGACTGGGAGACGATATTAAAATTATCTGTTGAATAAGGCATCTAAAACACATAAAGACATTTTAAAAATTCTTAAGGAAAACAACTTGAGTGTAAATGCACAAAGAATATGACAGACAATTCACGGAAGAGCTAACTGAGATGGCTAGTAAATGTGTGAAAGATAAGGAGCCTCACCGTGATCAGGGAAGTGGTAATAAAAACCATCACGGTTTCGCACTTCACACCGAGTAGAACGACAAAAATTATTACACTTTACAATACTAGGTATTGTTGTATTGACTGGAACAATACCTTTGTGAAGCAATTGGGCAATACTAAAGACAAGTGAAGGTACATATATTCTACGACCCGGCCATATACCCAGGGTATATCCACTTTAAGGATATAGACGCATAAATAAATTGTGTGATTGTGCATCCATTAATATGAATGGACTATATTTACGTGTATCAACATGGATAAGTCTCAAACATATATCATTGATTTGTTTCTTTCAGGAAGGGAGACAGGATGACTAGCAGTCAGAGGTGAGAGGAGTATTTTTACTTTTTCACGCTTTTGGAACCTAAATTTTGCACTAGGTAAACACAGTGCTTAAAAAAATACAATTAAATTTTTAAAAAGGTTTGTTTGTTTATTTATTTTAGAGAGAGAGAGAGAGAGCACAAGCAGGAGGGGTAGAGGGAGAGGGAGAGAGACTCCCGAGCAGCTTCCCTGCTAAGTGTGCAGCTGAATGCAGGGCTTGATCTCATGAGCCTGAGATCATGACCTGAGCCCAAACCGAGAGTCGGATGCTTAACCAACTGTGCCACCCAGGCGCCCCAAAAATACAATTAATTTTTAGGGGTACCTGGGTGGCTCAGTTGGTTAAGCATCTGCCTTTGGCTCAGGTCATGATCCCAGGGTCCTGGGATCGAGCCCCGCATCGGGCTCCCTGCTCAGTGGGGAGTCTGCTTTCTCTCTCTCTGCCTGTCACTCCCCCTGCTCGTGCTCTCTCTCTCTCTCAAATAAATAAAAATCTTTAAAAAATACAATTAATTTTTAAAAAATGTTGAATAATTACAAGGTTGCAGAGGCTGGTATAGGATCAACCATCCTTAAAAAGTTTTAAAACAGACAAAACGAAGAACAGCCAGCTCATTTCTGTTTCTCACATGGTTTCAACAACTCAGGCAGCTCACAGCTTAACTCAGATGAGTCCAGACCTCCCCTACGTTTCTAAACCTGAGCCACCGCATTGGCTGGGAACCAAAGCTCTTGATTTTCTTCCATTATTTGCTTCTGACAATGGAGACATCAGGGGAAGAAAAGTGTATCGAGAACCAGTAAAATATTGGAACCTTACACAAGGGAGAGGCTGGGGCCTCTGAGTGCTCACTCTCCTTCCTACTCTGAGGGCAAGCACCTGGTGTGCAGAGCGACCTCTGCCCTGGGCAGCCTTTCTGGAAAGCCCAGCTCCTCTGGATGACTTGGCAGCTGTTCTCCTTCCTTTCTCAAGATTGTTTACGTCCTTCTGAAACTTATCACAATGTGCTGGCCGAGTTGGAGCAAAGTACTTTGCTGAAATCTGTTGTACACATCGTCATGATAAATATATGAATCAGCTGATGTCTACACTATAGACAGATCTCTCCCTGCTCAGATTTCTTTTCCTTTCTTCCCTTCTCTTTTTCTTTCTTCTTTCTTTCTTTCTTTCTTTCTTTCTTTCTTTCTTTCTTTCTGCTTTCTTGCTTCCTTCCTTCCTTCCTTTCTTTCTTTTTCTTTCTTTCTTTCAGACCTACTCAGATTTCTAAATCCTGGTGTGTCTGAGTTCCACTCTTGTGAGGGAGAACAGACCCTTCCCTTGGGCCCTTCCAACTGGAGGATAAGGCCTAAGCTTTAAGGCTTAGTTGACCGGGTCGTGGATCATTAGCTCGGCTTCTTCTCTCATTAAGTCCCTCTTCTTTGCATTGATTCTCAGTGCTTTGTACAATGCCACATGCAGAGAAAGTACTTAATACATTCTTTTTGAATGAAAGAATTGCCCAGACCTGGCCATTCCACCTCCATCTGTATTATATAAAAACCCTTCCCTCAGGGACCGTTTCTCATGTGTTCTGAGATTTGGCTTCATCAGCTCAAGCAATAGAAAAGTGTCAGGATTTGCACCTTGTACCTTCTAGGAGTGGTGGTGAGGGGGAGCAGTCTTAAGAGATTTTGTGGTGTTAGAAGTATCCTTGAACAACTTTCTGAGTTAAATTGGGAGAGAAAAGTCTCCGAAAGAAAGGTTTATGTTTCACCTGGACCCCCGCAGGTGGCCAGGCTAGCCTAGGAAGGAGAAGCCTCAGGTGAAGGAATAAAGGAGAAAGTGCTGAGGTGGGGTCATGGAACTCTGCCGCTGCTTGAACCTACATCCTGAGATTCTCAGAATCCTCCCACTGAGGTCCAAGCTCAGACAACTCTGCCCAGGCAAGTAGTCCAAAGAGATCTCTGCCTCATGCCCTTAACCGAATAAAAAAAGTTCCTGGTGGTTCCAGAGCAGGCTCCCCGTCACTGGCCGGGGAGACCCTATAAGATGTTTAGAGCGTTAAGGTGGAGAAATAAAATGACAGGCTTGTGGCTTTTCCCACTAACTCTTCAGCTGCCACCACCTGAGGGCTTGCTGGGGTGGGGTGTGCACGTTTCTTCCTGTGCACAAGCTCGGGTCTAGTTGCATGAGTCCCCTCCCTGGTGACAAAGCAACACCATCAAAATAAGTGTGTCTCACAGCTCCAAGCTCCAGCAGTGTCCCACTATACACAGGGTGCAAATCTGAGGTACACAGTATCACTACAGAGTCCTTGTCTGTCGTAGCCTGTGAATTGTATTAAGATCTCTTCAAACGGCCCCCAACATTTCCTGGCTCACGTTCGTGGAGAAGGCTCTAAGGCGTAGTGTCCTCCTTCTTAAAATGGAGGCTGACATTGTTTGTTGCTTGTCCAGTAGCCGTCTCCTCTTCTTTCTCACTAAAGAACTCAGGGTGATGATGGCACCCAGTTAAATATACCCACCTTCCCAGACTCCTTTGCACACTGGGGTTTATGTGTGATACAATTCCAGACAATGGATGTCGCTGAGCAGGATTTCTAGGAGAGGTTTTAGATTTTGTTTATTTGAGAGAGAGCGAGAGGGTACACGTGTGAGGGAGAGCCCTGGGGGGGAGGGGCAGAGGGAGAAGCAGACTCCCCGCTGAGCATGGAGCCCCATGCGAGGCTTGATCCTGGGACCCTGGGATCATGACCTGAGCCGAAGGCAGATGCTTAACTAACTGAGCCACCCAGGCGCCCCTTCTAGGAGACGTTTTAAAAGGGGGTCTTCTCTTTATTCTTTGTCCCCTCCTTTCGTGCCTGGAGAGGAAGTATCACTTATGTCTTACGCCTGTGAGATGGTGTGAGTGCAGGCTTCTCTCCCCCCCACCTACTTTGTTTTCACTGGTGTGCTCTCTCCTTTTCTCTCCAGCACAACGGCTTGTTTCCAGGGTGCATTTTCTGCCCTGGGAAATAGCTGCTGATGCTCCGTTGAAACACTTGGTTGGATTCACCCTCCCGTCTGCCTTCGAGAGGGAGTCCCCTCGCAAGCACGAATGCCGCAGGGAGCTGCAGAATGGGAGCTGCGCAGACAGAACCCGCGCGGCCGCAGCAAACCCACTAGGCTGATGGCACATGACCAGAGAGGGTGCTCCCTAGCCCCCAGGCCATGGACATGTTTCAGGCCATGGACTAGGACGTGATCTGCATGTGACGCCAGCTCAAATAAAACTTACACCAATTTATAGAAAATAAGAGAGGCGATTTATTTCAAATTCTGGAGTTTTTAAACTTTGTACATATGTATTGATAATTCTGAGTGACTAAGCATGCTTAAATCAATGCCGTATTTATTAGGGGAAAAATCATTAAACAATCTAATAGGATCTACAAACTAATAAGAGTTCAGCAGTGTTGCTGGGTACAAGATAAATATAAAAAACCAATTGGGTTCTAGAAACTTAGGACAAAAAAATTAGACTACACAAGTTTTAAAAAGAAACTTATTTACAATAGAAACAAAGTCTTGAAGTTATCCAGGAAAAGATAATAGGTAGGTGAGGCTTTTATGGAGAAAGTTACTAAAAAAAATAAATGGTGAAACATACTATGTCCTTGGATGAGAAGACTCAATATTCCTAAAGTGTCACTTCTCCCAAAATTAACTCACACACACAATATTGTTCTCATCAAAAGTTCAATAGAGTTTTTCAAGTAACATAAGTTGTCTTTAAATTTTAAATATAAAACGAAAAAGCTTCAAATAATCAAGCAAAAAAATTGGAGAAAAGTAAGATGGGGCTTACCGAAGCAAATATTAATATATTTGTTACAAGGCTATAGTGATTAACACTATGCAGTATTTACAAAGAGAATAAAAAAAGAGAAGATCAATGGAAGGGAGTACAAAGGTCAGAAAGAGACCTTCTCACATTTAGACTCAATAGATGACAGAGGCATGAAATATTAGCAGAGAAAAGAT
This sequence comes from Ursus maritimus, assembly GCF_017311325.1. Lineage (NCBI taxonomy): Eukaryota > Metazoa > Chordata > Mammalia > Carnivora > Ursidae > Ursus > Ursus maritimus. The sequence continues at coordinate 2,636,279 of NW_024426230.1, forward strand.
GGACTCTCATCAATGGTGTTGGATAATTGGTTATTTACATGGGGAAAAATTAAATTATATCACTAACTCATGCCATCATCAAATTATAGAAAATTAGAAAAAATTAGAAATTAAAGTAGAAATTAAAGATGGTTAGAGGTCTGAATGTAAGCAACGGATTTTTATAAGTCCAAAAGAAAACACAGAATACATTTATAATCTTAGGGTAGACAAATTTCCTTAACAAGACACAGAAAGCAAAGACCGTAAGAAAAATATTATACTTAAGTGAAAAAAAATCTGAGAAAGAAACCATAGAAGAAACCATAAACAAAGTTAAAAAGACGTGAGTTCCTGAATTGCATAACAATCTACTCCCTGAAACAAGTTGTTTCGACAAGAGATACGTTTTGGTGTCAGATTGACCCAAGTTTGATTATTGGTTTGACCATTTACTAACGTTGTGACTTCAGTCAAGCTATTTCAACTCTTTGAGACATTTCTGTATATGTTAAAAATGTCAGCACACAGGACTGCTAAAATGATTAAATGAGATAAGGTATGTAAAACACCTTGCCCAGAGCTTGGCACATGGTAGGTCCTTTTTCCGGACAATTTTGTGTACCAATCATAGAACAGTTTAGTGATGCAGTCCTTCCTGGGAAGATGCTGGTGACCTTTATAACTTCATTGTGAGTCAAACACTAGAGTTGAGCTATTTTACAGATACCAATTCTATAATGACCCCATCCATATGGCAGATGTTCAGAAATGTTTGGATAACTCTTATTTCCTCCTTAATCCTTTTTTTGGTGTGCGTGTGTTTTGGGGGGCAGCTATTTATCTTCAATGAAAAGGTGCTTAACATCACTCGTCATCAGGGAAAGGCAAATTAAAACCACAATGAGAGATCACTTCACACCTGTTAGGATAATCATTATTAAAGACAAGAAATAACAAGTGTTGGCAAGAATGTGGAGAAAGGAACTCTTGTGCATTGTAGGCGGGAGCGTAAATTGGTGCAGCCACTTTGAAAAACAATATGGAGATTTCTCGAAAAAAATTAAAAATAGAACTACCATAAGACCTGGCAATTCTACTTCTGGCTATTTATCTGAAGGAAATGAAAACACTAACTTGAAAAGATACATGTACACCCATGTTAATTGTCGCATTGTTTACAGTAGCCAAGACATGGAAACAACTTAAGTGTCCATTGATGGATGAATGGATAAAGAAAATGTGGTATATATATAATGGAATGTTATTCAGACACTAAAAAAGAAGGAAATCTTGTCATTTGTGACAACATGGATGGACGTTGAGGGCATTATTCTAAATGAAATAAATCAGAGAAAGGCGAATACCTTGTGATCTCACTTATAAGTGAAATTCCCCACCTCCCAGGCCAAACCCCATCAAAATCCTGAGCTCATAGACATTGAGAACAGATTGGTGTTTGTCAGAGGCAGGGTTGGAGGCGGGAAGTGAAATGGGCGAAGGTGGTCAAAAAAAAAAAAAAACCTCTAGGGGCGCCTGGGTGGCACAGCGGTTAAGCCTCTGCCTTCGGCTCAGGGCGTGATCCCGGCATTATGGGATCGAGCCCCACATCAGGCTTCTCCGATGGGAGCCTGCTTCTTCCTCTCCCACTCCCCCTGCTTGTGTTCCCTCTCTCGCTGGCTGTCTCTATCTCTGTCAAATAAATAAATAAAATCTTTAAAAAAACAAACAAACAAACAAACCTCTAGTTTCAAGTAGGTCCTGTGGATGTAATATATAGCACAGTAGCTGTAGTTAATAGTACTGTATTATGTATTTGAAAGTTGCTCAGAGAGTGGATCTTACCGGTTTTCATCACAAGAAAAAAATTTGTAACTACATGAGGTGACGGATGTTGATTAGCTTATCGTGGTGATCATTTCATAGTATATAATATAGCAAATAATTATGTTATACAAGCGAATCTACTATATTATATGTCACTTATATTTCAATAAAAGAGAAACTCATTAAAGGTTTCCTTCCATAATACTAAGATTGAAATTAAATTAAAATTGAAATTGAAATTCTAAGCAGAAATTAGAGTTGGAGGCTTAATCTGGTATGACATTAAATCTTGACATTAGCTTTTCTTGGCCTCATTTTTCTTATAGGGGAAACAGGAGTGACAGTGATACCCCATGATAATATGGTATCAGAACTTTGACCTAACATGGGATTTTCAGAGTAATGATTTCATTATCTGTGTCCAAGAGGTATGTTCTTCCATCTAAGACTAGACAGGGGAAAGCAGTGAGCCTTCTCTCCCCTTTCTTGGATTTTCTTCTCAGTCTAGAGCTTGTGCCTGGTTTAAGAGGAGGACTGGTCTGTGGGCCTGTGGCTACCAGAGCCCACAGTTAAGTAGCGTTTTCACACCACTTCAGAGGCAATGTGAAGAAGTCCATGTACATTGGGCTGTCAGCGGGACTTACCCCGGAACCAGCATCCAATAGATGAGGCTGCCCTAGGAGTTGTTCTAGAAAGTTCTACCTCTAGGTGGGGAGTCAACTCCTCTCTATGAGAAGATGAAGCAATGTGATTGAACCTCCCAAAATGTTATTCTGGGGCATACAGAGAAGTTAGGTTTATCCCTTTGGGGGTAGGGGTAGGGGTAGGGGATGCGTTCTATTTCAAATCTTCTTATCCAAGTCAGATTTCATCTTCACCTCTTACCGACCCAAGGGACCATTGTTAATCACCTTCCTACTCCATAACATTATTTATTGTAACCTAAGGCTGAGGGCATTTATTGGGAAGAGGAGATGTCCCCAAAATGGTCCATCATGCAGGCACTAGTCGTGCGTGAAATGTCCTAGCTTAGTGCCTGGAACAAATCTTACACTTAATAAACTGTGTGAAATCTAAATCACTGTAATGGTAAAGATTCTGTGTGAAATCGTTATACTTTCATGATATAATCATGGAGAAAACGGTACAATAAATCTCCATACACTCCTTATCTAGATTAAACAGTTATCGAGTTTGTCATATTTGCTTTTTCTTTTTGTGTGCTTTTGCATTTTTAATTGGTTCTTTTTAAAATTTAGTTAAGTTTTAATTTTAATTCCAATTAGTTAACCTACAGCATTATATTACTTTTGGGTGTACAATATAGTGATTCAACAGTTCCATGCATTACCCTGTGCTCATAATGACAGGTGCACTCCCCCTTTTTTTTTTTAAGATTTTATTTATTTATTTGAGGTAGATAGAGAGAGAGAGAGCGTGCGCATGGTGGGGGGAGGAGAGGCAGAGGGAGAAGCAGGCTATCCGCTGAGCAGGGAGCCTAATGCAGGGCTCAATCCTAGGGCCCTGGGATCATGACCTGAGCCAAAGGCAGATGCTTAACCGACTGAGCCACCCAGGGGCCCCATCAAGTGCACTCCTTAATCCCCTTTGCCTATTTCATCCATCCTCCCCATTCCTCCCACCATATTGTCTTCTTCAAATGCCATTTAAAAATTTATTTATGCTCTGAAATTTGTTCCAATTCAAACATGAGAAAAGATTTGGAAGAAAGTATGACCTCACTTCGCCAGTCACAGTAACATGACTCTTCCTGTGACCCATCAGTGGGCTCTCCATAAGCCCACCACAAACACCTGGGACCACATGCTGGGAAGGGCAAGGGAGGGCTCTCACACTTCGCTGGGTACAGATAGAAAGAAGCTGACAAGGAGGGGCCTGTGGTCGATTGTTCTGGTAATGTGTCAAACAGAGGTCACATTTTTAAAATTATTTTGGCATGTCAGAGAAATCCATTCCCATCAGAGCCAAGGCTTTTCTGCATGGTGAAAGTTACATATGACCCTCCACCTTCATTAAAAGCAATGAATGAATACAAAGCCCACACTGATGAGGAAACCTTTCAAAGAAGAATCATCCAGGGGTAACGATAGAATTTCTTCACGGGGGCCTATACTCTACACCATTCATACAAGGGGCCCCAAGGAGAACCCACATGTATAGATTCAACTCTTACCTCCAGCTTGATGACCCTGAAATCTAGAGTTCCAGCCCAGACTTCTCTCCCCAGTTTGAGACTGGTATCCTAACTGATTTCTAGAACCTTCCCCTGGATGCTCTCTGGGCACAATCAGACTCAGGGGTCCAAAACTGGACTAATTATTTCGACTTCCTCTCCAGAATCTTTTTGAAAACCCCAGTATTCTCAGATTTAACTTTCACAAACAACTCTTGAATGACCCTGAAATTCCGTTTCTCTCTCTCTTTTTTTAATTGGGGCAACAGTCACTTAATAGTAACCATGAACTGTTTTAAAATGTACTATTTAATGGCCGTACATTCACAGTGTTGTGTGAACATCAGTTCTATCTAGTTCCAAGACATTTCCATCACCCCCCAAAAGAAATACACCCATTAAGCCATCACTCTCCATCTCCCCTCCCCTCAGGCCCTGGAAAACACTAGTCTCCTTTTCACCACTACGGATTCCCTTATTCCCTATGTTGAACGTAAATGGAATCTTGCAGTCTGTGATGGCTTGTGTCTGGCTTCTTTATTTCAGCAGAACGTTTTCAGGGTTCATGTTCTAGCATCAGTGCCTTTTTGTGGCTGAACAAGATTCCACTCTATGGATCAACCACATTTTGTTTGTCTGTTCACCCGTTGATGGACATTTGGGTTGGTTTCCACTGTTTGGCTATTGCGTGTAGTGCTGCCATGAACATTCATGTCCCAGTATTCGTTTGAATTCTTGTGTTCTATTTCCTGATATACACCTAGCACCGGGATGGCCAGGCCAGAGGACAGTTCTGTATGACTCGTTGAGCAACTGCGAAATGGTTTCCTGCAGGGGGCCACGCCATTTGACATTTACACCTTATCCTTTGCATTCCCGTAGCAACGTACACAGTTCTGATCGCTCTGTATCCTGGCCAGCACTTCCCCCACCACCTTTTAAAAGATGGCGGCCATCCTAGTGGGTGTGAAGTACTATCTCATTGTGGTTTTGATCTGAGTCTCCCTCATGACTAATGACGCAGAGCATCTTTTCAGGGCTTGTTTGCCGTTTGTACATCCTCTTTGGAGACATGTTTATAACGTCCCTGACTTTTTATTGAGATTGGGGTTTGAATCTCAGGCTGCGAACCTGGTGTGTGGGCCAGTCACTTGGCTGGGTGCCCAGCACCCAGGGGAGCAGTCTCTTCCGGACTTGCTGTCTTATAATTTTTTCCAGTGGGGGGTTATACAGAAAACTGCTCAGGGCTCTCGTAAATCTTTGGTCTTGGTTAAGGGCACTATAATCCACACAATCGTCCAAGTTAAAACTTAGCTGTGATCCTTCCCTCCTCCCTCTGCCTGGCTGCCCTTGATGCCCAGTTACCGCAGCTCTTCCGTTATCAGCAAGAGCCCAACACACAGCTCAACTTTAGAAACAATACTAAAGTTAATGGCCATGGACTCTTGGAAACTGACCTTAATCCTGGCTTCCTTTTATATTAATACCCACATTTCCCCTTTATTTCTAATTCTTCATTTAAAAATTTTGTCATGTGGCACAAAATTTTGCGAGCTGTGTCAAATTGGCTTTCTTAAACCCAAGGTGAAGTAAAAGTTAAAAAAAGTTGTATGCAGGCGAATTCCTATATTATTCTGTCAAAACAAAATAACTTTTATCATTTGCTAAGTACACATGAAATACGTGCTTATTTTAGAAATGTAGAGGGGCGCCTGGGTGGCACAGCGGTTAAGCGTCTGCCTTCGGCTCAGGGCGTTCTGGGATCGAGCCCCACATCGGGCTCCTCCACTGGGAGCCTGCTTCTTCCTCTCCCACTCCCCCTGCTTGTGTTCCCTCTCTCACTGGCTGTCTCTCTCTCTCTGTCAAATAAATAAATAAAATCTTAAAAAAAAAAAAAGAAATGTAGAAATTGCTCACGACAAGCAAACATGTAAAAAGAGTAAAATAAAAATTGTCTATAAACTTACCACTCAGTCCTGTTGATATTTTGTGAAGTATCTTTTCAGTTTTATCCATTGGTCTACACTATTTGTTTTAAAAAACGGGATTATATTATAAATATTTTGTATAACCTATAATTTTCATTTAACAATATATCATGACCATTTTCCTTCATGGTTAACTAGACTTCCATGGATGTAAGTTTTTAAATATTATATGCATTAAGTATCACTGGAGTAGCTTGTTAAAATAAAGATTCCAAGTCCTATTCCCAGAGATTCTGAATCTGTTATCTGGACCTGTGCCCAGAAATCTGTATTTTTAACAAGCCTCTGGCTAATTCTGATGCAGGCTATTCTTTGACAGTTTGAGAATCACCTTTCTACACCAATAATTGTAACTCTTGCCTAATTTTCCATTGTGGGGATATAACATTATTTATTCAATCAATTATTTATTTTGGTACAGTCAAATTATTTGCATTTCCCCCTGTTTTATTAACATAACTGCTATACATATCCTTATCCTTACAATTTTGCCCTCATGCGTGACTGAATGTTTCTTGATTTTACTCAAACTGGGTGGTTTGTAAAAGTGATGGTGCTTGATAAATGCTCCTTTAATTGTTGAATGGAGGACTGAAAGCATTGAGCCTAGAGAGAGCCTCTCAAGAAGCCATATTGGGACCTGAGAGAAACAGTTGAGGGGAGGGAGGGTCTCCAACTCAGGCAGCTGAACGTGTGAGGGAGTGAGATTCAACTTCCATCTACTGGAGGCTAGAAGCCAAACAGGGTCATGTACCTGGGCCCAGACAACAAGGTGTTCTACTTCTCTAGAAAGCAGAAGAGGGACAAAAGTCATCCCTTTTATTGAACGCTTCAAGCGACCCATCAGTCTCGGGGCAAAGGAGAAGGGGTAATGCAAGTAGAGAGAGGAGGACAGTGAGACAGCACAGGGTGCCTGTCCCAGCTCGGCTTGTGGAAGACAGAGGTCAAGAGCACAGAATGAAAGTATTCTTTTCCCTAAAACTCTTGGGGAGACACTGAGGCACAAGCAGAATTGCTGTGCTGCTGGGATGTCAAATCCTAAGACTAGTACCAAGGAAAGAGGGAAGAGGTGTTAGCATCATGTGACTTGGTCAGGCTGGGTGTTTCTAGAACTTAAAGGAAACACAGCATCCTTTGGTCTCAATGGCCTGCGTTCATTCATGGGGTGTCAGAGGAGGTGATGGCTCAGAGGTGACACTACGGATGGTGCTGTGTTGTCTTGGTGCAGTCTTGCAGGCTGTGTCAGGCTCCACAGGGTAGAGGAAGTCAACACCAGGGAAGAGGACAGTCGGAGCGCGCCGTGGATTAGCGGATTAGCAAAGGACTTGTTTGTGAGCATTTGTGACGCACTTCTTTTTAGGGGTTTCCAGGAAATTATGTGGCAGGAGGGGAAGGGTGAGGACATGAGCCAGGTACTTGGAACCTGAAAGTTCTATGTCAGAAGCCAGCAAAATACAGGTAACTCACGGGCCAGGGCTACATGGGCAGGGCCCAGCTACGAGGCTGGGGAGCAGAGGCTGTGCTTGGAAAGCATTGCTCATCTCAGTGTGGTGTGTGACCACAGAAGTGGGTGGGAGAGAGGGGACCTGCCAAATCGCTTATCAGAAGCCCCCCGTAAGTGACCAGAATATGGAGGTTATTTCCAAGAAAACACAGCCTCTTATCTCATTTTGAGGTCAGGGAAGGTGATTTTCCCCTCCACCCCCATCCCCCCTGTTCCCCCACACTGGGCACACTGAGGGTGGATTCTTGCCCCTGCTCTTGAATCAGCTCTAGTGAAGCCCACTCACTAGAGCTTCTGCTTCAGGTCAGAGGGTGAACGTGGGGGAGGGGAGGGGAATCCGGGACTGAGGGCACCGCTGAGGGGGTACGTGTCCCTGTAGTATAAAGAAATGTAAAGGGAGCTTATGAGCATATGGAGTGACGTTGGGTGGAAGGAGGGAGACGGGGGCACAGTGAGGAAAGCAAACAGCCTCTAAGCATCTGGGTTGGTCCCAGAACAAGCCCAAGAGAGTCCAGAACCGGATGTGGTGGCTTCCTGTTTGACATCTCACACAGCTCCGCAAAGAGCAGCTGTGTTTACCAGCCAGGTGAAGATCGCCCCGAGTGTCTGCCGTTCATTCATTTCTAAATTAATTGGAGGAGAACCGCCATCTTTGAAACACGGGGTTCCAAGCTGCAACATTGAGCAGTATTTTTGTATTCAAGGAAGAGAAACCTGACTTAGAGCAGTGAGACAGTGAAGGCGTATGTCTCTGTAGGCCCAGTGGTCTGGAGGGGAGCGGCCCAGGGCTGCTGCAGTGACTGTCCAGTGCTTCTCATCAAGGGTCTTTGACTTCTTCTCTCTGTGCGTGTCGGGCTTTCAACCTTATGCTTATTGCTTCTTACTGCTGTTACTAAATAGCTGTAGCTACTCCAGGCATCACATCTGTTTTCCTCCAGGAAAAAGGAAAATGAAGAGGGGGAAAGCCAAACAAACAAACAAACAAACAAACAAACAGAAACTACCCCAGGCATTTGTTTACCTGTTGTTGGCCAGGACTTCCTTGAAAATTATGCCTTTCTGGGACACCTGGGTGGCTCAGTCGTTAAGTGTCTGCCTTCGGCTTAGGTTGTGATCCCAGGGTCCTGGGATGGAGCCCTGCACCCGGTGCCCTGCTCCGCGGAAAGCCTGCTTCTCCCTTTCCCTCTGCTGCTCCCCCTGCTTGTGCTCTCTCTCTCTGTCAAATAAATAAATAAATAAAATATTTAAAAAAAAAGAAAAAGAAAATTTTGCCTTTCACCAAGAAAACTTAGCAAAACATGTTTCTACCCTCTCCCCAAATTTTGGGTTTTGTTAGCAAAACAAGAAGGTGGTGAATAGATTTCATAAAGGTAGCCTGTAGATATGTTACACCATCCATCAATGTTGTATATTTCTTGAATTTATTCAGCCTTCCTTTATGTTCCTCAGAAACGTTTATTGTGTTCATGGGCATGCGTTTAACATGTTAGATTCGCTGCTAGGAACCCTGTACTTTCATTGCTGTTGTCACTTAAAAAATACATGTTCTGACTGGTTGTATAGGAATAGATTTTTTGTGTATTGATCTTATTGAATCTAATTAGTTATAATACTTTGTAGATTCTCCCGGGTTGTCTGTATCGACAGGGACGGTCACATCATCTGTGAAAATCGACTATTCCATCCCCTTTGCCAATCCTTATAACATTTGCTCCCTTTTCCTAACTTAGTGCTAGGTTAGGACTGGCAACATAAATGCGATGTTGATTTAAAGGGACGCTGGAGAGGTAAGATTATACCGTTAAGATATTTGCTATTTTTCGTTAGTTGTTAGTGCATGCAGGAGGGATGCTTTATATTGGAATAGTGGCAGTGGAGAGAAACACAAGCGACTAGATTATGTTTAGGAAATAGCGTCAAAAGCACCTGGTGATTGACCACACTTGCAGGCTGAGTCAGGGGAAGGAGCCAGTTTCAAAAAGAAATATTTTATTTTATTTTATTATTATTTTTTTTTATTTGACAGAGATAGAGACAGCCAGCGAGAGAGGGAACACAAGCAGGGGGAGTGGGAGAGGAAGAAGCAGGCTCATACCGGAAGAGCCTGATGTGGGGCTCGATCCCACAACGCCGGGATCACGCCCTGAGCCGAAGGCAGACGCTTAACCGCTGTGCCACCCAGGCACCCCAGAAATATTTTATTTTGACATCATTTCAAGATTTCAGAGAAGTTGCAAGAATGATACAAAGAATTACTAAATAGCCTTCACCAAGGTTCTGCATGTCAACTTGTTACTGCGTTGGCTTCTCTCTGCCTCTCTCGGTTAAGTGAAACTTGCAGATATATTGTCTTTTTACACCTAAATACTTTGATGTGTCTTCCCAAAGGAAGAAATTCTTTTTTAAGGACATGGTACCATTATTAAAATCAGAAGTTAATATGGCTATTGTGCTGTTCTATAGTCTACAGAACTGCAGCCATCAAAAAGGACGGTTTCTCAACATTTGCTGCAAGATGGACGGCACTGGAGGAGATAATGCTAAGTGAAATAAGTCAAGCAGAGAAAGACAACTATCATACGATTTCTCTCATCTATGGAACATAAGAACTAGGATGATCGGTAGGGGAAGAAAGGGATAAAGAAAGGGGGGGTAATCAGAAGGGGGAATGAAGCATGAGAGACTATGGACTCTGAGAAACAAACTGCGGGCCTCAGAGGGGAGGAGGGTGGGGGAATGGGATAGACCGGTGATGGGTAGTAAGGAGGGCACGTATTGCATGGTGCACTGGGTGTTATACACAACTAATGAATCATCGAACTTTACATCGGAAACCAGGGATGTACTGTATGGTGACTAACATAATATAACAAAAAATTATTAAAACTCTCTTTCCATATACTAATTGATCTTCTAGTCAGTAAATTGCATAATCCAAGTTTTAAGAATGTACATTTCTCTTGAAACTCAGTAAAGCTATTATTTTAAAATAAAATTATGTCTTCTAATTTTATTTTCCCTGTTTCGCTCCCTCTGTGGGGGGAAAAAAATTGCTCTGGACAGCCTTGTGGAGACAGTAAGAGAACCCAGTCCAGACACCAGAGGGCGCCATGCAGACAGTCAGTGCCTGCCGGAAATTGAGAGTTTCCAGATTCCTTGCCTTTTCTCTCTCCCTTAATTCACAATCAGGGATCCTGGGATCTGATCCCCACAGTACCTCTACTCTCAATGAACTGTACGTGAACTGGAAGGGCATCTGGGTGTGGGGAAGGGGGCAGGCTGCCCTGCATCTTGACAGCAAAGGATGATTGGCAAGAGGGGGCCTGTTCAGAGCTGATGAAATGTGAATGAAACTTTCCTCCCACAAACTGCTAGCCCTCTGAGTCACTGAGTCACCAGGAGAGTGTTCCATAGAAGGGGAGAGGGAGATGAAAAAAACCACATCATCACCTCTTCCCTGTAGCGCTTTCCGAAGCTCTTTTAAAAATTTCAGCTTCTCTCCTTAGTCATTTTCCTCTCTAGTGTTTTGTTTCAGAATTAGCTAGACTTCTGTTTTTTTTCCTCTTTAACTAGCATTTTGCTTATCCTATAGTTTATTGTGCTCTGGAGAATTTATGCCCTATAAATAAATGAAGGTATTATTATTATGTAGCTCTATTCAGAGCATTAGTTGAAGGAGAAGTGACATTTTTCTTTATTTGCTTAGAAATGTATTGCAGTCACCATAGCTCTCCTCCAGCCTTGGATTAATGGCATAATTATTCACACTGGGCAACTGAGATGGAATGAGTTTGAACTTGGCATGAATTAATAGACTAAAATATGCCTCCTGTTCTCTCTCATTGCCTAATTAATTCTGAATTATGAAATTCCCTTTGAGCTTCCCAAAAAGCATGGTCACTGGATTTTGGTGCAATTATTCTTTCTTTGCAATAAAAATCAAGCGATTTGATAATTATGGGCTGTTTGAAAAGAGAATGTTCATTTGAGCATGCCGAGAGGGAGAGCGCCAGCATAAGAGAGCTTTCTAGAGGTTTTATGGTGAAGAGCCTGCACGTGATGCATGTAGAAGAGTCCCAAAGGAGACTGAACTTGGCGTGGGAGCATTACCCCAAGTCTTTCTGCCAATCTTGTACCTCGGTGTCTGAAATTTCCACTCTGAAGGCCATGCCTTTTGATTTGAACACTATCTTCAGAGGTTCTCAGTTAAATATGAATGAGTTGCCCTTGGAGAAAACATGATATCCATCTGCACAGTGGGGGAGAACTTGCCTTTCTATGACCGACCTGCCTGCACTTTGCTAGCTGCCCCTTTAAGGGAGGAAAAGTCACTACTGTGAATTATTGGAACTCAAGACATTAACTGGAACTTAACAGGTAATGGATGGAACGTAGTGACGTAACAGGCACAAACAGAGCCCCTTCAGCCCTCTGCCGTTCTGTGGGGGTGTGTAAGTGGGTTCAAGACCACTCTCTTCAGCTGACTTTCTTCCTAAAGTTTTCTAGAGACGGTAAGATCCTAAGGACTGGATTCGGGGCTGGAAGGAGAAAGTTGAGCTGCAGAGTCTTAGTGAACCATTATTAGGACTTTGAACTGGAGCTGAGGCACTCAAGCAACCATTAGTAGCATTTAATTATTTGTTATTCCTTGTCTGTGGTCCCTTAGGATCCTCAGAGAATTGGGAGGAAAAGAAAAATTGACATGGTAGGATTTCGATATTTTTCTTTGGATTCCTGGTGATGGTACAATTAAACAATATCAATATAAAAATTCCAACAGAGAATCTGGCAAGATTCATCACTCATATGAGCATCAGTTAGTTTTTCATATTACCTTGAAACGACCACTTTGTCCTGGTTTTTTCTCATCAACATGTGTGCTTTCTGTATTATCTCTCATCTGGAAAACAAAACAGAATTTCCTAAACTCCTCAACTTGCTCCATGCCTCTGCTCCCCTTTATGGCAAATTTATTTAAAAATGTCCTTTGTACTTTTTGTCTCCCCATTCTCACCTCAGATTCTGTCCAATTTTTGCCGAGTTTTTGCCCACCAAGTCATTGAGATCGTTTTTGTCAAGGTCATCAATGTTGTCTCTCTTGCTAAATTTGATGTCATTTCTGTGTATCCCCCCCCACATCCTCAGGTGTATTTGGCATCATGGACTCTGTTCTTTTTCAGAGAGCACTTAAAAAAACAAAACTTGGCTTCTAGGCTAGCTCTCTCCTGATTTTCCTCTGATATCTTTGTCCACGGATTTTCTGTTTTCCTGGACCCTTGTCTTCCCAGGACTCAGTCTTTTTCTTTATTTATGCTTATTCCCTAAGCGATATCATTGGGTACTGTGGCCTTAAATACACGGTCTATAGACTGATGACCCTTGTGCTATCAATTCCTGCCGCAGTGGCAAATTACTCCAATATCCCCATGCCTTACAGTAAACATGCATTTCTTGTTAACGGTACATAAATGCTACGGGTCAGCTGTGGCTCTGCCTAACTTGGCGGGACTAGTGTGACTTCTCATTCTAGACTCAGTAGCCCTTTTCTGGACTATGTTGTGCTCGTGGTGGAGGGCAAGCAAGAGGGTGCCACACAAACCATGAAATCACATTTCCAGCCTTTGCTCAGCCATGCACGTACCCTCCCATCTCATTGACCAAATCATATCCTTATGTACACATGTGAGGTGGGCACATATTTTCCCTCCAAAGGGTGCACAGATGACTCACATGACAGAAAATTAGTGAACTCTCTCTGGTCAACATCGCCATAGAGATGTCCAGTAAGCATCTCAGATTTATTACGTCTCAGACAAACTCGAGTCCTCCATCCACCCCAACCTGAATGTGCTGTCTTCTCAGTAAACACCACCACTGTCCTCCCGGGTGATCAGGTCCTAACCTACAAGTTTTTTTGGATTCCTTTTTTTTCCTTCATAGGCTATGCAAGAGCGGCTTCTGCTGGCTCTATCCTCAATACGTATCCCAACTGTAAATGCCACCATCGCTATCATCCCACCAGTCTCCCAACTAGTTTCCCTGCTTCTTCTTGCCTCTCTACAATAAACTCCTCACACGGAAGGCAGAGGGATCTTTGAAGAATACAAATGATGTCTTGTTAGTCCCCTACCGCAAACCCTCCAGGGCCCTGGTTCCTACACAGCCACCAGCTTTCTACATGGCCGAGTCAATAGTAGGCACAGAGTGACAGGAAGATCACTCGCAGATACTCAGACACAGGTGTAAGTCAAGCTACATTTACCTATCTAAAAAAATTACAGGAAGGAAGTCCCTACACTCAGGCCACATTGCAAAGGTGTCTGCAGGATTTTCCTGGACAGGTGGTAATTGCAAGCTTTTAGACCCCAAAATGCCTCTTGAACTGGCCAGCAGTTGCAGAAAGCAATGTCTGAGTGAGCGGTGGTCCCATCAGAGCTTTGGGAAGCTCCTCTCATTCCAGATCTACCCTATAAGGCTGCAAGAGCACCTGCTGGTCTAGACCGTGGGCGAGCCCAGCCTCATCTGAACCAGGTACATTCAAGGTCATTTAACATACAAGATCACCGCAGAGAGCAGTAAGTACCATACATTCAGGCATAAATACAGCGCTCTCGTAGCACCGTCAACCTCCCCCCTCCCCCACTAACACAGCTGATCCAAGTGACTCCTGAACTTGAGGGTGTGTAGCTAGGGTCTGTTACCCAGGAGTCTCTAGGAGTTACGCTGATTGGCTTCAATGTGGCCCTAAGTCCTCTCCTGCAGTCCCCCGTCATCCTCCAAATAAAACTCAAAGTTCTGAAAGTGGCCTCAAGACGCACGATGCTCTGGGCACTGATTCACTAGTCTCCCCTGCTGTGGTCACATTGGGTCCTTACTGGTCCTAGAACAGTCCAAGCTCGTGTCTGTCTCAGAACCTGTACTGGTATCATCCCTCGGACTGGACGCTCTTTTCCTAATTCCTCAGATAGCCATCATTTCACTTGGGTACCTATCCAAATGTCGCTCCTTAGTGAGGACGTTTTAGCCTCCAATCCAAAATAGCGTCTACTCCAATTCACATCACTTTATCTTGCCCTTTAATATCTTTTTTCTTTAGAGTTTATTCAAATAATCTCTACACCCAACGTGGGGCTTGAACTCAGGACCCCAAGATAAAGAGTCGCGTGCTCCTCTGACCGAGCCAGTAGAATGAATCACTTGATGCATGAGTGATTGAATAAGACACACAATGAATACGCTAGGAGAGGGAGAGGGAGAATGTCTGGATGGTGATCATTACAGTACAACATGAAGAAATATGTTATTATTTTACAGACAAGGAAACTGAGGCATAGAGGGTTTAGATATAGTGCCTGTAGTTGGTAAGGGGCAGAATCAAGGCTCAGACTCAAAGAAGTCCATGCCAAGGCCACACATTTAAGCCTAGTCGTGTTGCCTCCAATATACTAAAGTAGTGGTTTCTGAAATGGGGGTGTGTGTATCCCGGGGGAGGATGAGATGAAACTCTGGGGTCTGGCAGGAACATGAAAATGCCTATTTCTGCTCTTACGTGACTTTAATTTCTGTTTTGTGTAGGTTTTGTAATGTATTCAATTATATGGTGTACTACTAGTTCACACGTATTTAATACTAAATAAATATTCACAGATACGGCAGGTATGCTCCAAAAATGTTTGCAGGCTACTTAACTAGATTGCTGTCCATTTCTGCGAGGTCCTGACCAGGATGGGGTGCTGGGTGTCCACGGTGGTGAGGAACACGGAAGGAAGTGGACAGGCTAGGTTAAGTGTTGACACCTGCAGCTGGAGCCTGGGGGTGGGGCTAACACGGAAGGGTCAGTTTTCTCAGCTGAGTGCCTGGCGCGACAGCCCCGTTCACCATCCCCACAGCAAACAGCCGACTGAATTAGTTTCTGAGCAGGACTGGACACATGATGGATGGAGGCGAAAGCTTCTAAGGAAGTGCTTCTCCTCCAAATTCAGGAGAGGGCCAGGCTGGGGACGACTTCCTAGCTCCTCCCTCCTACCCTCCAGCTTTCACTCATGCTTGTACACGCGGAGCACACACACACACACACACACACACACACACACACACAGACGCACACTGCCACGCTTCCAGAATGTGCGAGATTAAAGAAATGATCTAGCCTTGTTCTTTCATTCTGTAGATTAGGCTGGCAAACAGCTCGCTTGTGTCAGGACCGGGACTAAGAACTCCTGATCCGACTTCCAGCCCCTGGGCTTCCCAGTCTTCCACGGAAGCCTCACTTATGCCCGTTTTCTTACAGGGCAGGTTTACCCAGAAAGCTGGTCCCACTCTCGCAGTACTGGGTCTTTGGAATATTGGAACCCCTGAGACCCTCAATTAGCAGGGTCCTCATGGGTGCATTGCCCACTTCCCCTTCCTTTTAATATGATGTGATCCTCAAACGTGTGAAAGAGTCCCGAATGGCTCTGTGGCCTTTACTTACAAACCTTCTCGTCAGTTCTCTCTGCCCGGCCCTCCAGGCGGCAGCTCCTTGCTGCCTTCCGAAGCAGGAACCCAAGCAGGTACTGGAAACTTAATTGTTCTGGATGTTTGGAATCAAACTTCATTAGCTCAAATTACTTCAGTCTGTCTGATTCGTTTCTCTATGTGAGCTCTGAGAAGCTTGGTTTAACATCTCCTAAATTGTGGTGTTCATCATAATCCATGCCTACTCAAATTACTCCTGCAGAGTAATGGACCAGGAGGAAAATGGCTTGAAAGGTGTAGCTATTTTGCATTTTTAGACAAACGCACAGAATGTGGAGTCCGAGTCACTAGATTAGTGCATTTATTTCTACAGGACAACTCTTTGCTTTTTAAAAACGGAACTTGGCCAGAAAAATCCCTTCAATTATTAATATTCAGGCATATCTTGTTTAAATGTTTAAAGTCCCATAAACTTGGAGATTTTTTTTCTATTTATAAACAGGGATAAATCCACTGTTTGTATTTTTCTTCCAATCTGTTAGAGACTTTTGACTAACCTGTGTGTGTTTATGTGTTTACAAACGCACATATTTGCATCTGGGGACAAAATATCCACCGGAAAAGAGGTGTGTCTCCCTACGAATGGCTATTGATCCATGCCCAGTATAGAGAAACTTTTAGCATTATTATTATTATTATTTTTTAAAGATTTTATTTATTTATTCAACAGAGAGAGAGACAGCCGGCGAGAGAGGGAACACAAGCAGGGGGAGTGGGAGAGGAAGAAGCAGGCTCCTAGCGGAGGAGCCTGATGTGGGGCTCGATCCCAGAATGCTGGGATCACACCCTGAGCCGAAGGCAGACGCTTAACCGCTGTGCCACCCAGGCGCCCCAACTTTTAGCATTATTGAAAGTCCTATTGAGTCTCTGGAAGGAGCACATAGCAATGGTTGCTTCTAAGACAGGGCACTGAGAGGGAGACTTCCTTCTAGAATACCCATTTACACATGTGTAACTGCATGTATAATCTTTTCCAAAAATTCAAAACAAAAACACTTGTCAGTAACAATAATCCCAAATAATCAGTTTCCCCCAGTATGAAGGCCTGTCAGGTGTGCTACATAGAGCTTCTATTTTTTATATAAATCCAAAGAGCCAATCCCAGTGCATTGCTACATGAGCCATGTGGGGTTTCAGACTTGGGATGACTGTCTGTCCATTGATTATTACTCTGACATGGAAATTTGATGTGACAGAGCATGGCCAACACCGAGAACACAGAGACTTATGTTACCATCGTCACTCTCAATCATTTTGTGTCCTTCTCCTAGAATCTGAACATACGGATGCTGTCATTCATTGCAAATGCTGAGAAAGCTATGGGCTCACGGTCAGGTTAGTAAAAGGGGTCTGTCTTTTAGCCTGTCCAGATACCTCTCTGCACTGGTAAAAATCAGCTCGTTTCCCACATTTCTCTGCACCCCATAGGAGTATCCACTTACACTAGAAATGGCAAATTCAGATGATAACGCGTATACTCCAGAGCCATACACACAAAGTTCAGATACTCAGGCAAGATTGCCTTTCTTGCTTTTTAAGTTATCTAAATAATTGTAACAAGTCCTGACTTTGTTTATATACCGAGTCTCCCTGGACTGACCGTGCGGGTACCAGTGATGGCACGTGTAATTGTGGTCCCATCAATATGCATTTTGTGGCCCAGCCAGCTCACTAGCCCCGACCAGTGGGATCTGAAACGGCTGTCTCCCTGCCCCCTTGCAAGCTTCCACCTACATCTCCTGTCTTAAGGAGCCTCAGAGGGGCCACCGTTCACTTCTGAGCTAATCCAGGAGACAGCACAGTGCTCATTCACTTCCAAGCCTCTGCGCAGGACCTCCCCCAGGCCGTCCCACGTACGGCTGGAGCTGCCCATCTGCCTTGGGAAATACTGCCTGCCCGGTGCTTGGGTCCTTGCTGCTCCATCACATTGTGAATGGAGGGGAAACAGCCCCCCTCTTGCTTGCGTTTGTCTCTCTTCCCGGGGCCCCATAGCAGAGTGGCATAGACCCACAGCTGCCACTGTGTTTGTACTTCTTTAAAAAAGAGCTTTATGGAGACATAATCCATATACCGTATGATTCATCCATTTAAAGCGTACCATTCTTTTTCTGGTATGTTACATTATTAATTTTTTAAATAGTAAAAATATATATAACAAAAACTTTTCACTTTAATTTTTTTTTCACGTATACTATTTTTGTATTTGTGGGGCTGGTCTGTCTGCTACTTTATATTCTGTTTTCCCTCGATACTGTTATTAATACTTTTTTATGTTGCCACATAGTCTTACTCATTTTTAAATAATGTAATAATCCATCATATTGGTAATAGTTAATATACTAAACCGTATTTCTAATATTTGGCTATGTAGGTGGATTCCCAGGCCTTGCTACTTAAACTACCCTGTGAAGAAAATTTTCAAGGGGCCTGCTAGAAATGTTCTTGCTCGAAACAGCGAATAAAAGTGGGGAAGAGAGGCAGGCACTCTGAGCCACTCCCGACACCCTGGCAGTGAAGAGGAAGAAAGGACAGTTGCTGGAAGTAGGTCCATTGCCAAAGAGTCTGGCTTCCAGGGTTCTTCCTGGTGGGGACTCTGAGCGGCTGTCACTTTTGAACTCAGATTGTCAGACTGATGGAAACTGTAATTAGCAGCACTTCTGGTAGTTTTTTTTTTTTTTTTAAGATTTATTTGTTCGTTTTAGAGAGAGAGAGAGAGAGCACAAGTGGTATGGGCACAGAGAGAGGGAGAGAGAATCTCAAGCAGGCTCCGTGCTGAGCACGGAGCCCAATACGGGGCTCGATCTCACGACCCTGCGATCATGACCTGAACCAAACCCAAGAGTCAGACGCCTCACCACCCTTAGCTCTGCAGGGACTTCTAAGCAGAGCATCAGAGGTTGTCTGCGTCCTGCCCATTTCCCTGCAGTCACTGCACTGGCTGTTGGCTTAGTAGAGTCCTGGCACCCCTCGTTCCTAAGCAGCAGGGTGTGTGATGAGGGCGACCCAGGCCCATGTCTTCTGTAAACATTCCTTGTCTTCGAGTTTGGTAGTTTCCTCTTTACTTGACAATCAGCGGTTAGTTCTCATCCACGTTAACTTGTCTGTAGGTGTTTGAAAGCGGTGACAGATACATACGTAAGCAACGTATAGAGCTAGTTTGGTGAATCTTCATCCTTGTTCTGTTTTCTGGACAACCACGCACGGATACGATGGAACATTCCTTATTCCTGTGGCCCAGACAGCTCTGTTGAGCCTGGTGTCAGAGCGCCCATCTGGAGCTCCCGTCTCCTTCATGGCAGATTTCCAGATCTCTCGGACAGCCCGAGGGGCACGCCTCTTGAGACCCACTCCCTGGATGTGCTTGTCACTGTTGCTGGTGTGTTCTCTGGCTGCTACCTCGTTGACGGAAGAACGGCCCTTCTTCTCGCTACGCTACTCTTCTTTGCAGGAGCCATTCTGCAGGGCCCTGGTTGGAAAACGCACTTCAACAATTTTTAAGCACGTGACTCAGTAGCACGGTTTCCCACAGGCTGCGGGCACCATGGTACATTCCCATCAGCGATGCATGAACGCCAGTGTTTTAACTTCCACACGGACAGTAAATCCCTGTCGCTCTCCCTGCAAGGCAGGCAAGCGCTGATACACCCTCCTTTAGGAGGCAGCTTCAAATGACAGTCTCTAGTCTGCCGGTGCGTGCTGGCCTCTCAGGTGGCTGCTCAGAGGAGCCCAGAGCCCCATTCTAATCCGGCTTCTGCGTAGCCCTCGAGTCCGGTCTGCTGGTCGTGCCCATTGATGCCTGACCCCCAGTCACCGATACTGTTTGAGTTCTAGTCCCGGACATGTCGTAAGCCTTAATGCAAACGAGTTGATAAACATAGACACTCGAAAAGGAGACCCATTGCTAGCTCTGCACACAAATCTCTACTTGGGTTCAGCTGGGAAAACCTTTTAAAAACATTTTCATGCAGATTGGCCCTACGGCTCTAACTGAGTAGGCGGAACAATTCAGCGAGAAACAATCATTCATTCAACTAGTTAGGTAGGAGACGGTCACTAGTAGTGTTAGTCGCAGCCCTCCAGGAAGTGGGCACTGAGAGGGGATGAAATGAGCAAGATTTATTAGGGATACAGCCGAGGGGAAGGTGGGAGGGGAGCCGGGGAGCTGTGAGCACATGAGGTGCAGGTCTCCCCGCAGGGAGGGAGGAGAAAGGAATTTGGGTAGACGTGTCCTAGCCCCTTGCGCAGCTGAAGGAAGTCTGGCAAAGCTGTTGGGAGTCCTTGGTCAAAGTCGGCCGTCAGAGGGCCCGGCGTCTCCCTGGAACAGTCCTGCCTCGGTGTCCCTGCTCGCTCCGTCTTGGCCGCGGGCAGCCCAGGGCAGGTGTGGCCGCAGCATGGCAGAGTGAAGGGCTGCAGAGCAGCAGCTGGGCTGTGCTCGGAGCCCTGAGAGGCACAGTTCAGTGAAAGGATCGAGCGGGTTTCCGTGTGCTCACATGTACAATGATTCCCTGGAGATTTGTGAGAAAGACACTCCACTGGGACCGTCTTTGGCCATTTCCTGTTAGAGGTCCTCCCTCCTGGACCTTCACGCTGGAGAACACGGACTTACCACAGCCGGCTTGGCAGCCGTCCATCTGCTAAGAGGCCTGGGGTCTGGGGGCAGCTGTGTGTGAACCTTCTCGATCAGGACCGGAAGTGGGAACTACACCAGCCTTCACAGAAGATCCCTCGCACCGTTTCTACTACCAAGTGCCTATTATGTTGAGAGTGCTGTGACAACTGTGAAATCACTCCATTCTGATCGTGTCATTTACCCAAAGGCTCAACGGCAGGGTCAGAACTGGAAAGCAGAGCTCCCGCCTCCCAATCCAGGGCGTCATTCAGTATCTCTGGATGATATTTCATTTCCTCCTTCCCTTCTCTTTATTTGGGGGTGGTTTGCTCCCCTGAAGACTTCACCCTGCCTTGCGACTTCACCCCGGGACGTATGGGTATCTAGGAAGAGTGCTCACCTGATGTGGTGGGAGGACTCTGTCTACACCACCTCACCTCATCTCGGTCCTTGTTTGCTCCTTGTTAGACTCCTCAGCCATTTCTCCTCGGCCCCTCCGTCCTTTCTCCATTCCAACCACGAACCTTGGCTGTATGGCTGCTGTTGCTCAGCGCTGTCCCCCCTCTTGCCCCAGAGCCCCGCGGGGCAGCTCAACCAGGAGCTGTGTCCATGTGGGTTTGGCCTGGGGCCTGCCCATCCTTGTGCTAAGGGACCCATCCAGGAAGGTTGAGGTCTGCAGCCTGGCCACGCATCGAGGAGAGAGAATCATGGATGTGCACAGAACGGGCTTTGGGGGTCACGGGTCCTCAGATGCCTTCCAACCCTCAGAAGCCATGTCCCTCCAGAACTCTATTCACAGCAGAAACATACACTTCCATGTGGCACTGAGCCAAGGGAAAACGCACTGTCTGCAGACAGGGTTGGACATAGCTTGATGAATTAGGGCCTAGCTCACGCTCGGCGGCGTACTTCACTGCTCCTGCCGTTGCTGGGTGTTAGCAGTCAGCGGGGGCGAGCGTTAAATAGTACCCGTTCTCCCGAAGGGAAACTTCGAGGTCCGTTGATTTACAAAAGGCTGATATTTTCCCGAGGGGATGAAGTGCTAGACTGTGAGCCCCCGGACCTGGGGAGACCGTGTTTACCCAGGACAAGCCTAGGGAGGTTCCCTTGCCACCGCCTTCCCTGTGTCCTCCCAGGGACAAGTCTGTGCTCTCTTTGGTGGGAATGGAGGAGATAGGGGCATGGCTTTTCTGCAGAAAACTTTTTATGTAGAAGACAAGGGGGCATCCAGCTCTCTTTCAACCTTACCCTTGTTAAAATAAAAAAATCGGGTCACTGAGATTTTTTTGGTCAAGCAAGGTAAGGCT
Source organism: Ursus maritimus (assembly GCF_017311325.1). Classification (NCBI taxonomy): domain Eukaryota; kingdom Metazoa; phylum Chordata; class Mammalia; order Carnivora; family Ursidae; genus Ursus; species Ursus maritimus. The sequence goes on from NW_024426230.1 coordinate 2,658,204, forward strand.
TAAGACTGGAAAGCGTATATGGCAGTGGCAGGACTGGACGTGTGCAGAGCTGAACACAAGTGAAAAGGCCTTTTGGCGCTCAGTCCTTCACGTCATCGCAAAACCATCTTGAGTGGTTGGCAGGACGAACACTGTTATCCCCATTTGATAAGAAAAGCATCCTTCTTTCAGCAAGCAAGTTTTGGGTACTTACTAAGGTTTTCTTACTATTTACTGAGTGCTCGTTATACGCCAGGCACGGGCTACCTGCTGTCCAATCTACCTGCCGTCCAAAGCCCCCCTGTGACACAGCCACTATCACTAACCCTCTCTGGCAGATGCAGAAATGGAAGCCCAGAGAGGCGATGTGACTCACCCAGGACACTAGCGAACGGCAGAGCTAAGGTCTGAGTTGTGCCGTCCGCCTCCAGAACCCAGGCCCTGGGCTGTTCAGCTGCACAGATGACCAGTCTGTTCACTACGTGAGCAAACCATCACTCGGTCACAGCAGAGAAAGGCCATGAGGGACAAGTACCATGGCCCATGAGAACATAAAATAGGGCTCCCACACCAAGTTGGGAAGGCTTCCCCAAGCATGTAACACTTAAATGCAGGCCCGAAGGAGGAGTAAGGGCAAGGTGGGGGTGGAATGAGGGTGGGAGAGAGGCCAGACAAAGAGAACCTACAGGCGAAGTCCCAGGGGAGGCCAGGACCTGCTTCTGACGACCAGGCAGAGCCTGTTTTCTTTGCGGAGTAGGGAGAGTGGGGCAGCGGAGAGAGGTGGGGTGGAAGGGATCGGCAGAGGCAGGACTTTGTAGTCCACAGTGAGGACTGGACTTGGTCTAAGAGCACTGGGAACCAGTGGAAGTGGGGAGATGGGCTTATCAGAGCACATCTCTGAGGGCTGGGAGTGGAGAGGATGGAGGGAGAGCGCAGGGTGGGGACCATGGTTAGGAGACTAGTACAGTCCTGCGGGGGGAAAGAGTGGAGATGGGGAGAAATGGATGGCCAGCGTGACCTCTAGGAGGCGGCCTTTGTGCTGACGTACACTCAAGGACTCTCCGGGAATGCCAACAAGAAGGACGGATTGTACTGGAACGTTTATAGGAAGCACTCTTTCAACGATGAATCCAGTCCTCAAGTCATTCATTTTTTATTTGAGAACAATATTAAATTATGACGGGCATGAAAGTGGAATGGGGTGGGCTATGGCCCATGGGATGCTCCCTTCTGCTTGCTGTCATTTCTTCCAAAAGAAGGAGACAAATTCTTCCGCGCTTGTAGAGGCCTTACAAACGTTCCTCCCGAGGGGCCAGGGGATCCTGGAGGTGTCTGCAGGACGCAGCCGAAAGGGAAGATGTCGAACTGTGTGCTGGTGTGTGTTTGAAGCCACTTTACAAAATCAGACCACAAAACTTGTGTGAGAAGTCCCAGGCCGTGTTTCTAGGATGAACAGTCCGTATGAAAGGGGAAAAAAAAAATGCTTCATTGAACTCAAAGAATGAGCTTTAAGAAATTTACCTGACTTTACGAGATGTCTTGCCGTTGGATGCTAGAACCTGGTCTAAATTTTGTCCCAACGTGGCACCCACGCATTGCTCTGCCCTCCAGCTGTTATTACAGCCTGGCTAATGATAAAGGGGGTCACTATGTCAAATTTTCTCATAGCTTCGCGGTTGAGGTGGTTTTGAGCACTTCCGTCCGAGTGGTACAAGACGATTGACCGCAGGTCCTCCTCTCCATGCGGCAGCAATAGCAGCCGCAGAAAAAGCCTGAAATAGCACATCCAGCTAGGAGATGCCGCCATGTTCAAACAAACCCGCCCGAGTTTGAGGCATTTGATTCTGGAAAGTCACTGCCTATTTGACAAACCAGAAAGGGAGGTAAGCCATTTGACTTAAAAGAAAGTAACGATGGGTATCACGGTCTTTGTCACCAAGCTCTTGCCTCTTGAATCGTATTGTTTCCACTCCTGAGACCAACTAACCCATGAGACAACTGAAGGTTGCCTTGACCCTCACTGCATTATACCATCAGATAGAACCCAGTGAGGCCCAAAGATGAGCAAATACAGCACAAAGGCTGTAGGGCCCACCGGATACCCCCAAGACGCTTTTTTTTTTTAAGGTGGGGAGGGGCAGAGGGAGAGGGAGTGAGAGAATCTCAAGCAGATTCCCTGCCCAGTGCGGAGACTGACACGAGGCACGATCTCAGGACCCTGAGATCATGACCTGAGCAGAAACCAAGAGTCAGACACTTAGCTGACTGAGCCACCCAGGTGTTCCCTGAAAACACTTTTTTGAAAGAATCCTGAGTTGTGAAGCTTCTCCAAGAAATTGCGTCTGCTCCATTTCTTAATAAATCACCCTGTACTTTCTCAGTGGGCAGTGTGGACCATATTTACTTGATTTGAATAAATGACTAGCAACATTCACAAGGAAGCTTCTCTTCAAAGTGCATCAGTTGATTAATGACTTGGGCAAGAATCACTTCACGGCTCTTTGCTGCATTATTAGTCATTTTGTAATAATGGCTTTTTGTCACTTTAAAATGCAATTTTCTTTATAAGTCAGTTATGGTCACGTGTGTTTGGAAAGGTTAGCTGGTGAGTATGTGACTCACCATTTGGTGACTTCGGCTTTGCAGGAAAAATTTAGAGACCTTTACGACGGCGTGCCCTTGAAGAGCAGAGCCCAGGGATACGCAGAACTATGGAGTTGGGGGAGACCTTAGATCTTTTCCTGCCCAAGCCCCTGATGTTGTAGAGGCGGACCTGGAGGTATGGAGGTGACAGTAGGGCTGCCCTCTCCAAATCAGCCTGAGCTCCTCAGACGCCTCTGGTGTGCCTTATACGGAAACACGTGGCTTCGGTTTCAGGCTTACCCTCTAGTTGGGGAGTTAAAGCTGGCAGGTGTAAACATTTAAAGATAGCACACGGTCATATATCACATGTGAGCAAGTGTCGCCCAGACTAATGGAACAGTCTGTGCTTTACAGCCAAGCTGCACATCACGGTCAGTCTGTAGGTCGGGTTGGAAACAGAACGAGATGGGGCGCCTGGGTGGTGCAGTCGTTAAGTGTCTGCCTTCGGCTCAGGGCGTGATCCTGGCGTTCTGGGATCGAGCCCCACATCAGGCTCCTCTGCTGGGAGCCTGCTTCTTCCTCTCCCACTTCCCCTGCTTCTGTTCCCTCTCTCGCTGGCTGTCTCTATCTCTTCAAATAAAAAAAAAAATAAAATCTTAAAAAGAGCGAGGGTAGAGGCAGAGCAGAATGGTGATGGCATCAGCCTGGGGTACAGCGTCAAGCTGGCCACACACAGCTTCAGTCTAGGTCATGTATGGCAGAACTGACGCGGGATCAGAGGACAGATCATCCAGCTTAGAACCACCGTGACAGTAAGGTCAGGAAAGCCTGAGGCTCCTTCGGCCCAGGGCTTCCTTCCTCCTCACTCAGGCTGTGTCTTTCTTGGCGGGGGGCGAGGGGGGGGAGTCGGGGGGGGGGCAGTACAGCAGGGGAGTTAAGAACACAGTCTCCAGACCCAGATGGACTCAGACAGGAGCCCCAGCCCGGCCACCTTGTCGTGGTATGACTCTGAGCAAATTATCTCACTTATAAGTTTCATTTCTTTATCTGTAAAATGAAAATAATAATTAGTAACTGCCTCATATAATTTTGTGAAGATCAATTGAGATAATAAATGAAAGTAAAGCACACAGCACAGTGTCTGACATAGAGCTACGCTTATTATAAGGATTTGTTATGAATATACCCAAATCAACTGTTAGCACAGTTGCCGATAGCAACAGGCTGGGGGGGGGGTGGGAGGGATGAGTGCGTATATGTTTCCATATACTGTACTCTGCTATTTTAGCCATCAAGGAGAGAGCTGGATTACGGAATCCAATTGGTTGTACAATGAATAGTTCTTTAAATGGCCAAACAACAAACGGTGTTAAGGCGAAGGAACAGCTCATTTGTAAGTGGTCCTATAAATCCTTAGGGGTTTACCAGGGTGTGTTTTTGTTTTTGTTTTCCAGGCACAAAGGAAGACTACATTTCCCAGACTCCCTCACAGGTAGGTCCAGGTCATGTGACAGGTTTCTGGCCAGTAAGATGCGGGAGGGAGGATGTACTCCACTTCCAGGTTGAACAAAAAGCTGCCTGTATGATTCCCTTCTCTCTCCACTTTCTTTTTCCATGGTCACATGTTCCAAATGGTAAAACTATTAAATGGAAAGAACACGTATCCCTGAGTCACTGCTTGTAATAGAGCCAAAGAAGGGAGTTGCCTAACTTTATTGAACGTTGCATGAGCAAGAGTAAGTTTTCATTACGTTAAGTTTCCAAGATTTGGGGGATATTGTAAAAATTAGCTTTAATTATGTTTACTTACCACCTGACCAACTGGAGCTATTTGCAAAAAAATGTAAAGATAACAAATATGTTCACACCCAAATCATTCAAAAGCCATGTTTAATAATTTTATTAACAAAATGTACAAGCCATATTTAACTTAATAAAAAATATTATATTGCTGGGTTCTTTCTTTCTTTCTTTCTTTCCTTCTTTTTTAAAGATTTTATTCATTTATTTGAGAGAGAGAGAGCACGCAGAGGGAGAGTGAGAGGGAGAAGCAGACTCCCTGCTGAGCGGAGAGCCCGACGTGGGCCTCGATCCCAGGACCCTGAAACCAGGACCCTGAGACCATGACCTGAGCAGAAGACAGACACTTAACTGACTGAGCCACTGAGTTCTTTTTGAATTGTCTGCTATGCAAAAAGAATTTAAAAAAAAAGATAGTGCCCCAAAAGGTGGCATTGTGACTCAGGTCTGAGAGCAGGATACACGTTTAGTTTTGCCAGAGAATGTGCTTCATCACATGCAGCTGAGTGGGGAAAAAAAACCATGTTTCCAAAGAGTACAGATTGATCCCACAGAAAAAAATTACAATGTCAATAATGATGTCTCTCATGGTGGTGGGGTTGATGGCCAAGTAATTCTTCTCCATATGCTTTATTATATTTTCTAAATCTTCTACAATAAGCATGTAAAACTTATAAACAAAAAGATAAAAAACCATTTGAAAAGTATTCTTTAAAATTTATTTTATTCTTTTAAGCCCTTCATCCTTTTACGCATCAATAACCCCCGAAATTACTAGAAAAGCAAAACCAAAACAGGAACAAAACAGATTATTCACATAATAGATTTTGGCAGCCAAACACTTGAAACACAGAGATTTGAAGGATTAGGCTCTAGCTAACCACGTCACTACTGCAAGTTTTGGGGAGGAAGCACACACACGAGCTAGTGGTGCTGGGGGACGTTCAAAAGGATCTTGAGCTGAAACAAAAGAAAAACCAGAAACTTGGCTGGAAATTACTTATGTATGCTTTGGAGAAGAGACAATGAGAAAAGGTTCACGATAAGAAAGACACTTCTGGGACACCTGGGTGGCTCAGTCGGTTAAGCGGCTGCCTTTGGCTCAGGCCATGATCCCAGGGTCCTGGGATTGAGGCCAGCATCAGGCTCCTTGCTTGACGGGGAGTCTGCTTCTCCCTCTGCCTGTTGCTCCCCCTGCTTGTGTGCTCTCTCTCTCTCTGACAAATAAATAAATAAAATCTCTAAAAAAAAAAAAAAAAAAAAAAAAAGGAAAGAAAGAAAGACACTTCCGGGGTCATTTCTCTAAAAGCCCTGTAGTGGGTGTCTTTGAAGGGTCAGCCCACTCTTCCTGTCCACCAACCCATCTCTTCACCTGGTCCGCCCGCAAGTCTGTGTCATGGAGGGTAGTCAGTGAGGTGGGGGCTCCTCCATCTTCCTTAGGTTCTGGTAAAATTAAGATGGGAGATCAGAAGACATCAGACACTTTATTCAGCATTCCTCCATACTTTACCTTTCCATACTTAGCTTCATGAGTCCTTGCAATATTGCCCCCTTTGATTATAGAAATCCTAGAAACAGGATTAGAAAGAACATGTGTAGTCAGAAGACCTGGGTTCTCTCGCCTGCTTTTGGTGTGACTTTAGTCAAGGTTTTTAATCTTTCATTCAAAAAGATGACAAGAACAAATTTGTCAACCAGGCATTTGTCCACAAGAATGAAGACACGGGCATGTCTTTTATTTCAAATGGAGAAGCGTGATTGACATTCACTCGGCCTTTAGGCCAAACTAAAACGGAAAAGTTCGGAAACCTGGAGTCTACTTAATTTTCGAAGAAGATGAATACAGCTGAAGGGTCCCTGGAGATCATGAAGTCCAACACCCTCCTCCTCTTTCACCTCCAGCTGCACTGTTAGAGGCGAGGGAAATGAGGCCCAGAGAGGTAACGGGAATGTGCTCGTTGGCTTTACAGCTGGGTGATGTCAGAGCCGGGCTCTGTGTCCTCTCTGTGGTGTCTCGTCCCCTCTGTGTGACTAAGTCCTTGTGGGGGAACGGAAGCTTCTCCTGCAGTGCTGCCTGGTCTCAGAGCCCAGGAAGGTCCATCGCTGCCCCGTGGGGCCCCAGGGAGCTTGTAGTAGGAGCCGACGGCTGGGAGGTGGGCAGTCAGAGCAACCGGAAGAGACGGGCATTTCTCCGGTGGACCTGGCTCTGGGCAGTGACACTAGTTCTTTTTTCTTAACAGCTTGACTCTCTAGGCTCAGCTTAGCTTTGGCTTTCTCCCACCCCATTTTCATGTAACTGAAATTGGGTCACACAGAGCCACCTGTGGAAGCGTGGAACTTCAGGACATGGTTCCAAAACCATCACTGACCATTTGCTTATGTGCCAGGCACTGGCTTAGGCCTGACGACCCACCTGTGCTTTCTCATGTGATCTTTAAAAACTTCTGCGTGTCATTCACATTCGAGAAAACTCCAGCAATCAAACTCCGGGCAATAGGTTGGAGATCTGGGCTGTCTTCTCCCACTGACACGATTTCAATGATCAGGTAATAGAAGAGGTGGTGGTGGTGGGGTTCCTGACAGGCAAACCTCCAGCTACCCCACCCATCCCAGTTCCTTCTGTTGTTTGCTGCTCAAAGCCAACACAGACAGAGCAAAAGAAGTAGGTCTCCATATACCATTCAAAAACACAAACTTTAGCTTCTTTGACTTCGGGTTGGAAGGGGAAGAGTAGAATATTTCTGGGGAGTTTCTTTCTCTGTTGATATCTGTATTTAATGTGGCTTTTCTCAAGGTACATGGTGGCAGGTGCAATGCGTGGTATCGTTTGTGGGAGTTTATACTCCCACAGGCCAGAATATGTCTCTTGCTAGCCCTGACACTGAACCCCAAATCCTCATCTAGCTTCTTCCTTTGCCTTAGATATTGAAAAAAATGCTGTTAGAATGAGTCTCATCTCCAAAACCACTTTTTTTTTTTTTTTTTAGATTTTATGTATTTGAGAGAGACAGAGAAAGAGTGTGAGAGAGAGCATGAGTGGGGGAGGGGGCAAAGGGAGAGGGAGAAGCAGACTCCCTGCTGAGCAGGAAGTCTGATGTGGGGGTTCCATCCAGGTCCTAGGGTCAGGACCCGAGCCAAAGGCAGATGCTTAACCGACTGAGCCACCCAGGCGCCCCCCTCCAAAACCAGCTTAACACTCAGCGAACTATTGCAATACTGAAGGAACTCAATATGTCTCCTAGACTATTTATTTGCAATGAACCGTGGATGATCAAGCCACCCATTCTGCACATTTTTGCTAACTTTCTACTTATTTGTGCCTACCAACGAACATTCAAACTTCTCTCTTTTGTAGTGACCCAGAATCCAAGATAGAGGCTGAGTGAATGTTTTTAGTGGGATTCAACAGTGATCTTTTGTGGCTGTCCATTTAATCCTTAACTCAGACTGGATTTAGGAACATTAGAATTGATGCTGAAAATGGTTTCATCTTTTCTCCCCCACCCACCTCCCAGTATTGTGTGAATGAGAAAACAGCCATAGCTGTGGGTTGCTTAGGGTAACCCAGCTCATGGGCGGGGGCGCTGGGTCACGACTCTTCAGTCCAGTGCTCTCTCTGCTCCAGAGTGCTGCCTGCGGGTATCTCATGGTGCACCTTCCACTTCGCTTTCTGGGGGAAACCAACCTCCCTAAAAGAAGTCCAACTAGCTAGGATGGCCATGCCATGAGAAGCTCAACCTTGTCATCTGGAGAGGCCACATGGAGGATAATTCAAGTCCCTGGCTGACAGTCCCAGCTGAGTCCCAGCGGCCCGCTGAAACCAACTTGCCAACTATGTGAAGAAGCCATCTTGGAAGGGCACACTCCAACTCCCGTCACGCTACCCCAGTTGGCTCCCCACGGACTGGAGGCCAGTGATGCCTGTGCAACCTGCTCAAATTGCAGAATCTTGAGCAAAGAGATGGTAGTGCTGTCTTAGGCCATGACATTCTGAGGTGGCTTGTTATGTGGGGTTAGGTAACCAAAATAGTAGGGCAAAGGCAAAGGGCTGGCCTGTGGCTTGAAGATGTGGGGCAAGGGGGTCTAAAAGCAAGTTCCAGGGCAAAGGCTTACGAATTCAGGGATAGACTTCAAAAGGGGTGGCCAGGAGACACAAAAGAGATCCTCAATGGACAGTGCCTCAGAAATTATAGCAAGTGGGGGGCACCTGGGTGGCTCCGTCGGCTAAGCAGCTGATTCTCAGTTTCAGCTCGGGTCATGATCTCAGGGTCCTGGGATCAAGCCCCACATGGGGCTCTGCTCAGTGTGGAGTCTGCTTCAGGATTCCCTTTCTCCATCTGCCCCTCCCCCTGCTTGTGTGCTCTTGTGCTCTCTCTCTCTCTAAATAAATAAATCTTAAATAAAGAAAAAAAAAGAAATTAGACAAAGTGGAAGAACAGGGGGCAGGCCTAGGAAAGGATGCCCAAGAATGATAAATGAAGCTAGTCTGGTCTTTTTTTTTTAAGGGTCAGACCAAGAATTTTTTTTTTTTAAAGATTTTATTTATTTAACAGAAAGAGACAGCCAGCGAGAGAGGGAACACAAGCAGGGGGAGTGGGAGAGGAAGAAGCAGACTCCCAACATAGCAGGGAGCCCAATGCGGGGCTTGATCCCAGGACCCTGGGATCACGCCCTGAGCCGAAGGCAGACACTTAACAACTGCGCCACCCAGGCGCCCCAGACCAAGAATTTTTAAGAGCTTTTTTTTTTTTTTTTTTACCCTCTCATAGAAATGTTCAAAGAATACAACTAAAGCGAGTACAAGAGCAAACATTTCTGAAATACCTGTGATTCTACTAGCGCCTTGAAGCAAGCGTACCTCTCCAGCCTCAGTGGTGGGGGCGAGAGCCGTCCGAGGTACAACAAAGAAAGGTCAACGGCTGTGCTTCCTCGCCCACGCTGGGCAGGGTTTCCACGGAGTGTTCATGAAAGAGGCAGAACGGGTGATCAGGGTACACCGTAGTGAGCTGTTTATACCATAAATTAACAGTCGCCGCATTTCTCGCAAGGGCCCACATATTCTCACCCCATCTTTGTGTTCTCATCATAAAGATCGGAGTTAAAGCACCCCTCGAGGTACTTCACATAAGTAGATACTCGGGAGGCACCTTGCTCAGGTGGTTTCTAATACTCAAAATTTGTAGAAAGCCAGGTAAGCGTTTCCAGAAGTTTATCTTCATTGTGTCTCTTGCCAGCTGTGTTATGTGGTACATCAGCATAGCTAATACTTAAAGAAGTTAGATTTATCATTCCACCCATCTCTTGCTGCAACCACAGTTACCCACGTTTAACTATCACCTGTTGGCATTGCTGTGTTCCTTGGGGGGGGGCACATTTCTAGTGTCTCAGCAAGGGCGATGCTGAGGAGGTCTGCCTCATTCCTTTTTTTTTTTTTTTTAAAGATTTTATTTATTTGATAGAGATAGAGACAGCCAGCGAGAGAGGGAACACAAGCAGGGGGAGTGGGAGAGGAAGAAGCAGGCTCATAGCGGAGGAGCCTGATGTGGGACTCGATCCCATAACGCCGGGATCACACCCTGAGCCGAAGGCAGACGCACAACCGCTGTGCCACCCAGGTGCCCCATGCCTCCTTCCTTACTTCAGCCAAACCTAAGCTAAAACGTGGAATGTTCCCAGGACGTTTCCTGTATCTGCACCCCTCTTGATAATGTGTTGCTCCTTTCCCCAAGGGAGACAGGAACCTCACATCCCCCGAGAACTAGCGCCAGCCCTCCTGGGCCCACTGAGGCACGCTCCCTCTCAGATCCTTCACGCCCCTGACGCAACCCCTTCCTCACAAACACTGACTCATCCTGATGGTGACATGGGATGCGATATATACATTTTGGAGTGATTTTTATTGACATGGTGAAATGCTCACAATATCATTTGATTTTTAAAAGGCTACAGAATCATACACTATCCACAGTATTGAAAAAGTGTAATGGGGTGGACATTTCATTATTTTAACGATTGGCAGTAATGTTTCTGTTCGGGGGCGAACTATTCTTGCTTTAGAAAATAACTTGATGTGAGCCCTTGAGTTAGAAAGGAAAGCCCGAGGGTAGGAGAGCAGGCGGAAGCCTGAACAAGAGTGGGAAGTGGCTTTGGGGCGCTGCATGAGGCCAGGCAGGATCAGGGAAGGAGTATACCAGACCAAAGATGGCAGAGCAAATAGTGGCTGGTGGAAATTCTCTGGCAGAGGGAATGGCCAAAGGGCATTGTGAGAAAGGCCTGGAAAATGTCTTATTTGAAGGTGCTTACTACAATGCATACCTCTCATTCCCTGTCTTTAGCTTACCATAGGCATGAATGTTTTATGGGGGGGGAGGGTTGTATGTGTGCACGTGTGTGTTGGGGGTGGGGTAGATCCAGTAAAGAGTGGACATAGGCTTTGTGGAAGTACACTCTGGAACGAAGGACTGACTATGAACAAGTAGACTCCTCATCTGTCTGCAGAATTTTGGGGGCACTTCTTCAAGTCGTTGAATGGGGCTTGCATCCTTTTATCTGTAATGATTTACCTGGAAAGGAGAATCTCATGCTGGGGGTAATTTTCCTCTCTAGAGTTTTCTACAATGAGCATTTATGATTTTTAAAATCAGAAAATACTATTTTGAAAAGTGTACTTATTCTGAGCCTCCCTGGTTTTAGCCATCAAGTTGGGAAGCATTCAACAAATCAATCTCATAGTGACTGTTAATGACCAGTATGAATGAGGTGACGTGTGCAGGGACATGCATATTTTAGCAGAGGGCTCCTGGAGACTCTAAGTCTATAAGACAGAGGACTATAATTTCAACCAGAGTGAGAAAAACACCGTTCAAACCAAGCAGCTCCATATTCTACAGACCTGAAGATCATTTCCCCCTTTAGCTAAAAATATGGAGAAGCATTGGAATCGGAAGGAGGGGAGCTATATTTCATGGAGATGTTTGAGAAAAGAAAAAGAGCCCCCCAAGGCATCCAGACACTTACCTGTGAAAGTCCGGGCTCTGTCTGAGAGAAATGGCGCTAACATTTCCTAGTGGGTCTTCAGCCATCACAAATAGTTTTGTTTTGGATTTTTTTATTACACATTGGCAACATTCTTCTTTTTTTGCTCTCCGGTGTGGCTAAAACCCCAAATAGCTTGAAGCCCAGAATTTGTGGGTGTATGCTTCATGGGGGGAGGCCATTTTTATGTTCCCCAGCAGCATTCCTAGGACTCAGGGCAAAGCCTGAAATTTAGAAAAAGGTAATAGTGACTAAGCATAGCTACTGTTATTAAGTGTTTACAATGTCACAACCCTTGTTCTAAATACTTTGTTTTTGGGGGCACCTGGGTGGCTGAGTCAGTTGAGCATGTGACTCTTGATCTCAGCTCAGGTCTTGATCTCAGGGTCGTGAGTTCAAGCCCCTGGCTTGAGTGGGTTTGCCCGGCGTGAAGCCTACTGAAAAAAAACGACATTATTTTCTGACCCTTTTTCTTTTGGGTGAGAACATTAAGGCTCTACTTAGAAGCCACTTAGTAAGTGGAAGGGAGGAATGAAGCAAAAGGAGGAGAGAGGCAGAGAGGGATGGAAACAGAGAGTTCCTTGTGTGGAATTTGGTCTGGTCTATAAGCATTTTTTCCCCTCCCTTGTGAGGATATAGTAGAGGTTTATAATTCCTTCAGAATTCGTTTGGGGACCCCCTTGAAAATGCACGACAGACATCCTCCATCACGTGGAGAAGAAATTGGACTCCTGGCAGCCCCACTCCTACCCCCCACATTAGCTGGATCATTTGGGGGTCTGCCTTGAGGTTAGCTTTAGCTGGGAAGCTCCCCGCTAAGGGGTGGACCGCTGAGCGGCGTCCCGAAGAGGCCGTTCCCATCCCGCGACACAAGAGGGCAGTATTTCAACAGGCCTGAGCTTTCCAGCGCCTCGCGAGGTGAGCTCGCATTATCTCCAGCAAAAAGCCTGTTGGACTGATTATTTCAGCTCAAGAATTTGAGAGTCCAGGGGAGGATGCATTTTAATGACTCCAGGGAACGGATCAAATTAAACACATTATCCCGGATTTTCTTCCTTCGCCTCCTCTCACCCGCCTTCTCCGCGGCGTCTCTGTGCGCCGCGTGGGCCCCAGCTCCGGGCCCCGGATCAGCCCCTCTGCAGAGCCGCAGCCCTTGCTGAAAAACCGAGGGCCGGAAAAGGCCTCCGCCGCTTGTCTTGGCGCAGATCCTCCAAGGTCACCTTCCAGCAGGATCACCTTAGGGCCCTCTGGAAGTTGCGCGCCCGGCCAGCGGGTCTGCGGCTGGACGGAATCTACAAACTCAAGAACCCGCAGTTGGCAAGAGCGACCCACCTAGATTTACATAGTTTCTCTCGGATTCCCGAGAGCCTTGCAAGAGAAACAGTATTGTCATGGGGTAGATGTGGAAACAGACAGGGAGGTTCAAAAACGTGCCCAAGGTCATGAAACGAGTAGGTGCTGAGCTGGAACTCCCACCAGGATGTCGGGTCCCAAAGCTTGGCGTATATACGTAGCGTCTCCCCACAGCTAAGCCCCACTTGTTGTCTTAGCCCTGTAAGTACCCATGACACTTGACCAGAACATGAAGTGGACGCATTAAATGACTTCCCTGGGTGGGTGCGTGGGGGGAGCAGAGGGTCAGGCTCCTTTGGGCACCTTAAGTGTGAACTTCTTTTTTTTTTTTTTTTTTTAAATATTTTATTTATTTATTTACTTGACACAGAGAGAGAGACAGCCAGCGAGAGAGGGAACACAAGCAGGGGGAGTGGGAGAGGAAGAAGCAGGCTCCTAGCAGAGGAGCCTGATGTGGGGCTCGATCCCATAACGCCTGGATCACGCCCTGAGCCGAAGGCAGATGCTTAACCGCTGTGCCACCCAGGCGCCCCCACAAGGAAGTCTTGTAATTGCTTTCTCAGCTTTATTCGCACTGATAAGATATGAGTGATTTTTTTTTTTTTAAAGGCAGGACTAACTAATCAAGCAAAACAAACATCTGTAATCTGATTTTAGGGCAATCTGCATGATAAGAGTTGGCCAAGGAGAAATAATTTCCTATCACAGTGGGATAACATGCAAATGAAATTTCGACTCCAGGCTCCCACACCTCATAGAACGTCAGAGAAGTAGGTGGCAAGCAGGACGTGTTTATGAATGGGAAAGCCAATGGTGTTATAGTTTCTCTTAGGTTATTCTCAATCTCGTTTTCCTAAGGAGCAAAATAGCTCTAAACATTTCTAAATATTTCACTCCATATGGCCCAAATCCCAAACTTAAAAATATCTACCAACTGCCCACAGAACAGGGTTTTAAAAGAAAAATAATTGATTTTATTGGGAAATTTCCTCAGAAAAGGTTTGCCAGGGGTAAAACAGGGGCTGTCTGCCCGGTGATGTAGCTGACTGTTTACACGAAGGTTGGACAGTTATGTTAGCCGTGTCATGGAAGGGGTTGCACTTGGTGGAAAGTTGGACCAGAGGACCCGCTGGGGAAGGTTCCACGGACTCCTTACAAAATCCGTGTAAATGAAGCTCACGAATGGTGATTGCCTTTCATCTTAATAAAGTTCACCGTGTTGTCTTGTGAAGAGCCGGGACCAGTGACTGGTGACCTCCTCTGCCGTGTGAGTGGAGAACTCAGCCCCCTTCCCCAGCCCCGCTTTCCAACTCCTGCAAACTAGAACAGGCCACAGGCTGTGAATAAATACTTCAAAGAAAAACGAGAGAAAACCACAATCGTTCAAAATGGGGCACTGCTGAGAGAAATGGGTTAGGACACAGTAGCTGTTCCTAAAACGAGAAAGCTCTACGGCTTTCCTTACTATCTTGGAAACCAGCTGGTCTATGACAGATGCAATTTTATCAGCTCAAATCCTGTAATTCTTTCTTTCAACCGTGAGCCCAAATGCCGTCCCTGTAGCAAGGGCATGGTGAGGCTGATACACACCGACGTGCCCCCCGGAGGCCTGCAGACCGCTGCCAGTTGGTGGTGGCTTCTGGGTGAGGGGAGCAGCGGGCCCCACGTAGAGCAGCGCCGTCATCTTCTCCCTCGCCTGTTTAACCAGTCTTCGTTGAGTGTCTGCTGTGTGCCAGGCAAGGTGCTGGGATGCAGCAGTGAACAAGGAAGACAAGACTCCTGCCCTCATAGAGTTTATATTCTAGTGCAGGAGAAAGACAGTAACAGAGTGAATACATTAGAAAACATTAGTCATAATCGCTATGAAGAAAATAAAACACGAAGGTGGGAAAGTGAGGTCCCATACTTCTTTAGAATCGCTGGTGAGGGAGGCCTCCTGGAGGAGTGGCCTGAGTGATGCCAAGAAGCCAGCCAGGCACAAGTCTGGCCAAGAACATTCCAAGCCCGGGAAACAGCAGTTTCCGAGACCGAAAGGAGAAAACCTTGGCGTACTTGAGAAACATAAAGAAGACCGGTGGGGCCGTTGGGTCATGCGTGTGGAAGATTGTGGTGTGAGCTGAGGTCAGAGGGACAGTGGGTGAATCCTGACTTCTCGTGGCACTGTGTAGACTCAGCCCCAGTCCTATGGAGAAAGGGCGTCCCTGGACAGCCACAGCTGCTGGACCTACTGCTTGATTTCAACTTTTCGGGGCACCAAGAGGATGCAGCCATAATTACTCTTGGCAGGAATCCCCACGTTCCCTCAGAAGGACCCCTCACGTGGGAGTCTTGCATCTGAAAAGTCTGTCGGGGGGAAAAAAACCGCGACTTTTGTCCTTGGTCAACTTTGAAGACCCCTCAAGGATTGTAATGCAAGGCCAGCAGGGATTTTTCCCATTCTATCTCTGAAACCCATATAGGGGTCTTTCTCAGAGTCCCACCAGAAAAGCACTCTTTGCAGAGATCTGAACAATTTTAAAGTCTCGTTATTATAGCTAACCCAAGAACAGCCCAGAAGGGGGATGACATCAATGGCTGGGGTGTTAGTACCTGGGGCAGCCTCGAGCTCTGTCACACACAGCTCCCCTCCCCCCCTCCCAGGATAAGAGATTTTCTCCTCTCACCTCTTCATATTACACTTACATCCTATTCATAAAGGTAGGTGGAAGATTCTGAGTTTTGGAAGATAGCTTTGAATGGAAACAACCAGAAGGCATCTAAACAGAGTCCCACTGGGGCTGGTGCTTCGAGAGAAGGGTCTTCAGAACCAGTGGCCAGCTAACCCGTACGTGGAGCAGAATCAGGCCCAGAATACTCCTGCCCTTCCTCTCCCATCTTTCGTGGGGGCAGTTTCATTTTAGAACAAGTGTCCCCCTTGCTTTGGCCTCTGCCCTGTGTCCCTGTCTTGCTCTGAGCCGGCTGCCCACCTGTCCTGCCAGGTGACCCCAGGGTGGGGGGGTGGGGGGGGTTCAGCAGCCTGGAGTTGAATCCCAGCTGTGCTTCTGACAGGTGGTGTGTCTTGGACACACAGCTTAACCCCTGCCAGCTATAGGGCATTCATACGTAAAACCTCCTGACCCACTTAATTACCAGCACTGTCACGGGACTAGACATGGATGGCTAATGGTTCTCCTTGTGTGGGAGCGCTGTCCCGGGTGGGCATCTGGAGGGATGGTGAGACCCCGCTGGTGCGGCGTGGGCAAACCTGGGCGCTGACCTCGAGTCCTGAATCTAAATCTCTGCTCTCTTCTTGCTTTTCTGTATGTCTGTGGCCTTCTCCCTGGTGGTCAGAACATCCAGGTGGAGAGAGAAAGAAATGGTTAGTATTAGTTTTTGTTTTCTTTTGTCTGATTTCCAAACTAGGTAATTAGGAATTGAAAAGGAAGACCCTGAGGGGAGCAAAACATAGGATACGGCATCATGAAGATTAATAAGAGCTGGGGGGAGAAGCTGACACCCTGCCTGCTTCCCCAGGAAGGAGTAGGAGGGTCATCTGGGATGGTGGGATGGGAAGCAGAAGGTGATCTTGGACACAACTGTGGAGGCAGCCAGGAGCTACGTGCAAAAGGGACTGACTTGGGCGTGGGAGGCATCACCGAGAGCAGTGATGACCGAGAGAGGCAGGGCACCACCCCGCCTCCCGCCCCGCTCACTGCCTGTGGCCCGTCCAGCAGAGAAACACGCACCGGGCTCCCAGATGTGCCTAAGCCCCACCCAAACTGTCCTGTGGGGGACATCTCCCACCCTTGTCACCATTCCAGGACACTAGGAATCTCTCCCTTCATAAAATAGTGAGGGGCCCGAACTTACAGACGGGTGAGTGTGGTAGAACCCCCCCCGCCCCCCCACCAAACTGAGACCAGTGCGTTACTGGCCAGTGGGGAAAAGAAACCTTGCTACACACTTTAACCAGTTGTGATTAGCGTCAGCACGGGAGGGTGATTGAGTTTGAGGGAGTCCAACATATAGCATCCTTTCCCCCCGCATTTGGAGCACAATCCAGGCACTTTGAGAGACAGAGAAGCAGTCCGATTTGGGGAGCCCAAAACATGAAGGTTTGAACTGAGTGACTTCAGGGCTTCAGTGGCATAAACTCGGGTCCCGGGATTTTTTCCTCTAACTCTGGGGGTTCGTACGGCTTGGGTGCACCGTGCGACTAGTTTTTACAAGTATGCGATTGTCCTCTGACGGGTGGGGTTGGGCTGGCAGCTTGAGGCCTTTGACTTTCAGGGAGCACAGTCCAAGGGGATTTTGACCTAGCAGCTAACGGCAGCTGTCTCCACAGGCAAGCAGCTGTTCGTGCAAGGCAGCAAGTACCAGCCTTACGAACATGCAAGCATGGCATTGGGCTCAGTGAACAGAGGGAGCTGGGGCAAGGTTTTGATTAGAGGGAAAAGAGACTGTTTTCTTATGTCAGCTTTTAGGTACAGGGAATGGCATAATTTCTCCATTGCTTGGCTGCAAATCTACAGTACGAGACTTTAAAAAGCAGAAGAAGCTACATTTCATGGGCTCTAAAGATCATTTATGTGTGAGGTTCCAGCTTTAAAATGATGTGGCATTTATGCAGGCGTCAATGGGCAGTGTTAGACCAGCCACACGACCTCGGGTCCTCTCGTACGCTATTTTGAAAACCGAACGAGGACCGTTTCCAGGGAAAGAGAGGGGCATTACCCAATGAGAAAGTGGTCAATCCTCAAGAGGATGTAACTATTCTAAACGGATGTGAGCCTAACAACTGAGATTCAAAACCCAGGAAGCACACACTCGCAGAGCGAAAAGATGCAAATTTACAGCTGTAGTTGCAGAATTTCAACACACTTCTCCCCGTAATAGAAAAAATAGACAGAAAATGAGGGAAGATATAGAAGTCTTAAACAACATTATCAGTCAGGTTGACCTAATTGATGTTTATAGACGACATCATCCCCAAACAGCAGAAGACATACCCTTTTCAAAACAGCAAAACACATGTTTTCAAACATGAAATAGTCTTCAAGATTCTGAGTCATAAGTCTCCATAAATTTAAAAAGCTCAAATTTACACAAGAGAAGTAAATTAGCATACACGTTTCTAATTAGGAATTAATTAGAAATCAACAAGAGAGAGAGAGAAAAGAAATCGAGAGAGAAAAAAGAAATCAACTAGAGAAATATATCCAAAAAATTCCAGGTTAAAAGCATATTCTTAAAATAACACATGGGCCAAAGAAGATCTCGCAGAAGATGAGTGTTTTTGAAGTGAATGAAATTGAAAGCTCAACATATCAAAAATTTCGGGATGTATTTAGAGCAGTATTTTGAGGGAACTTTATGGCATTAAATGCTTTTAATATAAAAGAAGAAATATTTCAAATAAAAAAATCTAAACTTCTACCTTAGGGAACTAGAAAAAGAGAACAAAACAAACCTAAGGCAAAAAAGAAGGAAGGAAACACTAGAAAGAACACTGGAAATCCATAAAATAGGAAATGAACAAGCAATGGAGAAAAACAATGAAATCGAATGCTGCGGTAGGCTGAGTACTGGTTGCCCAAAGACACCCATGACCTGGAAATCTGTTACTTTATATGGTAAGAGGGACTTTGCAGATATGATTTTTTTTTTTAAGGATCTCGAACCAGAGAGATAATCTGGGAATATTCTGGTGAGCCCGTTGTAATCACAAGCATCGTAATTAGAGGGGGTGGGAGGGTCAGGGTTAGACTAACGATGGTAGAAGTAAGAAGGTGCAACATGCAGGGAGGGGTCATGGGCCAAAGAATGTAGGTAGCTTCTAGAAACTGAAAAAGGCAAGAGAGTTCATGTTCCCCTGAGAACCTCCAGAAGGAATCAGCCCAGCCGACACCTTGGCTTCAGCCCAGTGAGACTGATTTTAGACTTCTGACTTCCAGAACTGTACGGTAACATATGTGTGTTGTTTGAAGACACAAAGTTTGTGGTAACTTATCACAGCAGCAACAGGAAACTAATACAATAATCCTTTGAAAGATCAATAAAATAGATAAATCTCTAGTTTGACTTACCAGGAAAATAAAAGAAGATACGAATGATCAGTACCAGGGATGAAAAGGGATTACTTCACATATTAGAAGGATATTAAAATAATGAATGACATATGTCAGTAAATGTTACAGCTTGAGTGAAATGGACAATTATCTTTGAAAGATATAAATTACTGTAGTTCTGTCAAGAAGAAACGGAAAGCCTAAAACAATAGAGAAATAAACGATATTTATGAGGAAATTTGAGTTCCTAATGGCAAATCTCAGAACAAAAACAGCAACTGCAAGAAAATTCTGGGCCCAGATGGCTCCACTGTGAATTTTTCCAGACATGTAAAGAAGAAGTAATACCAGTTTCACAGAAATGCTTCCATAAAATGGAAGATAAAATAATACTTCTCAGCTTATTTTATGGGGTCAGCACTACCCTGCTACCAAAATTAGTGAAAAATATTACCAAAGAGAAAAAAAATACAGGCTGATATTGCTCATGAGTGTAGGTGCACAAAACCATCAATACAATTTTAGCAAACTGAGTCCAATTATATACAGAAAAGATAATACATAACGACCAAGAAGGGTTTATCCCAGAAATGCAAGGTGAATCAATGTTAGAAATAAATTAATATCAGACATCATATTAATGTAAAAGACTGTCATAGATGCAGATGCACAATTGGAAACTGAAATTTTATTTTATTTTATTTTATTTTATTTTATTTTATTTTATTTTATTTTATTTTATTTTAAGTAGGTTCCATGCCCCCAGTATGGAGCCCAATACAGGGCTTGAACCCATGACCCTAAGATCAAGACCTGAGCTGAGATCAACAGTTGGATGCTTAACTGACTGAGCCGCCCAGGCACCTTGGAAACTGAAATTTTAAAGTATCATTTACAATAGCATTGAAAAACATGAAATACTGGGGCACCTGGGTGGCACAGCAGTTAAGCGTCTGCCTTCAGCTCAGGGCGTGATCCCGGTGTTATGGGATCGAGTCCCACATCAGGCTCCTTCGCTATGAGCCTGCTTCTTCCTCTCCCACTCCCCCTGCTTGTGTTCCCTCTCTCGCTGGCTGTCTCTCTGTCAAATAAATAAATAAAATCTTAAAAAAAAAAAAGAAAAGAAAAACATGAAATACTGAAGACGAATTTAACGACATAGGTGAGAGATCTGTACACTGAAAACTGAAAACCAGTGCTGAGAAAAAAAAAATTTAAAGGCCTAAATTAGTAGAGAGATATACCATGTTCATAGGTTGGAAGACTCAATATTGTTTCCCTCCAAATTGATCCGTATGTCCTAAGCAATACCAGTAGGAATTCCCACAGGGATTTTGTAGAAATTGACAAGGTGATATAAAAATGTACACAATAATGCTGAGGCCTAGAATAGACAAAACAATTTTGAAAAAGAAGAATAAAGTTGGAGGACGCATGCTAATTTTAAGGCTTTCCATAAAGCTACATCTAATAATGACAGTGGGGTAGTGGCATAAGAACAGACATGGATATCGGTGGACCACAATAGAGTTCAGAAAGAGACCCACACATATATGAGCAATTAATTTTTTAAAGATTTTATTTATTTATTTGAGAGAGAGTGTGCGAGTGATCACGGGGGAGGGGCAGAGGGAGATGGAGAGAGAAAATCTCAAGCAGACTCTGCACTGAGTGTGGAGCCCAGCGTGGGGCTTGACCTCATGAACCTGAGATCATGACCTGAGTGAAGCCAAGAGTTGAATGCTCAGCTGACTGAGCCACACAGGCATCCCTGAGCAATTGATTTTTGACAAAAGTACCGAGGTAACTCAATGGAAAAGGGACAGTTTTTTACATAAACAAATGGTATCAGAACAAACTATATGGGGGGAAAAGTACTTTTTCTCTCACACCATGTAAAAAAAATTAACCTGAAATAAATCATAGACTGAAGTATAAGAGCAAAACCACAAACTTTCTAGGAAAAAACTTAGGAAAAAATTTGTTGTGACCTTTGGATGGGCAAAAATTCTTTAGATAGGAGCTTGAAACTTGAACATCCAAATTAACAACTTCTGCTCTTGAATGGACATTGTTAAGAAGATGCAAAGAGAAAACATAGCCTGGGAGAAGATATTTGCAAAACACATATATTCAGGACAATTATTTGTTTTCAAAATATATAAAGAACTCTTATAATTCAATAACAAGATGAGACAACCTGATTTTTTTTTAAAGATTTTATTTATTTATTCGACGGAGATAGAGACAGCCAGCGAGAGAGGGAACACAAGCAGGGGGAGTGGGAGAGGAAGAAGCAGGCTCATAGCGGAAGAGCCTGATGTGGGGCTCGATCCCATAACGCCGGGATCATGCCCTGAGCTGAAGGCAGACGCTTAACCTCTGTGCCACCCAGGCGCCCCGAGACAACCTGATTTTTGAAAAATAGGCAAAAGTTTTAAAGAGACCCTTCACAGAATAAAACAGATGTTTGGGAAATAAGCACATGAAGAGATGCCCGACATCATTCGTCATTAGGAAAACACAAATTAAAACCAAATGGAGATAACACAACATATCCACTAGGGTGGCTAATATTAAAAAGACTGTCAAAATCAAATGACAGGAGATCGTGGAACAACTAAACCCTCACACAGTGCTGGGGGTAATGCAAAAATGAGAACAGCCTCTGGGGCACCTGGCTGGCTCAGTCGGTTAAACACCCAACTATTGATTTTGGCTCAGGTCATGATCTCAGGGTCCTGTAATCGAACCCGGTGTCAAGCCTGCGTGGAGCCTGCTTAAGATTCTCTCTCTCTCCTTTTCCCTTTCCCCTCTCCAATCGTGCACTCTCTCTCTCTAAAAAAAAAAAA
>NW_024426230.1:2679859-2742456 GCF_017311325.1 Ursus maritimus
AGAGAACAGCCTCTTTAAAAAACAGTCTGGCAGTTTCTTAGTTAAATATATACTTACAATATGGCCCAGAAATCCCACTGCTAGGTGTTTATCCAAGAGAATTAAAAAATGTGTTCATAGAAAGACTTATATGTGTATATTCAAAATGGTCCCAACCTTGAAACTACCCAAATAGCCATTAACTACTGGGAGTTGGACAAATTTTGGTCCATTCACACCATAATATTACTCAGGGATAAAAATAAGCTGCTATTGATACAGGCAACAACCTGGATGGATTTCAAAAGCCGGACCTAGAAGACCACATACTCTATGATCCATTTCTATAAAATTCTAGAAGACAGACAGCAGATCAGTGAATCCTGGGGCTGTGGGTGGAGAGGGGGGCGTTGACTTCAAAGAGACACAAAGGAAAGATTTGAGTGATGATGGAAATGTTCTACATCTTGATGGTCATGGTGGTTACATGATGATACATTTGTGACAATGCATCAAATTGTCTCCTTAAAAATGGTGATTTTTTTTTTTTTCTTTTCTGGGCCCTGGCCCCCGGTGGGTTCGCAGGAGGTCAGGCTGAGTGCCGGGAAGGGCTCCCTAGGGGAGAGGAGGATGCGAGGCACAGTGGCAGGAGGAGGTGAGGGGTGCCCTTCTTTGTCAGCCAGGGGTGAGCACGCGGCCACTCTCCCACCGGGCGGTCATCCATCCACAGAGATGTCAGCTGCGGGGCCCCCAGGGCTTTCAGGCTACCTACCACCAGGTCCTCGACAAAGTGGAGCTCCTGGTGCCTGAGAAATTGAGGTCCTTGTACAATCACCAGGCAGGTCCCCAAATAGCTTTTTCCCCCTGGGCTCCTATTATGAAATGGGACTGATGTGTGTGGGACTGGGGGACACAGCCAGCCCTGCAGAGAAACTCAACTCAATCCGCAGTTGGGAGGCCACAGGGTTTATTTGGCCAAGATGCTCACTTGTAATTATTCCAAAACCTGGAGTTTGTTTGCTGTTAACCTGTTTTGGGGGGGTGGGCAGCAGAGGCCTCTCAGCTCTTTTGTATTTAGAGACAGAACCAGAACCAAAAGCTAAAGCAAACAGTTAAAAGTTTCTGACCACCCGAACAATCTAGATGTGGACATAACCACTGGGCCTGAATTGGTTTATAATTTGGTTATTGATAAGGTGATATTAACTGTGCTAATGTTTGGAAGGCATAAAAAAACCAAACTATACTGGGAGCTAATACCTGATTCAACAGAAAAATAGAGCGAACTTCGAATTAAAAAAATGGTGAATTTTGTTGTATGTGAGTTATGCCTCAATCAGGCTGATTAAAATAAAATTTTCTTTACTTTTTTTTTTTTTAAGGATTTTATTTATTCATTTGACAGACAGAGAGATAGCCAGCGAGAGAGGGAACACAAGCAGGGGGAGTGGGAGAGGAAGAAGCAGGCTCCAGGAGAGCAGGGAGCCCGATGCGGGGCTCGATCCCAGGGCCCTGGGATCATGCCCTAAGCCGAAGGCAGACGCTTAAAGGATGAGCCACCCAGGCACCCCAAAATTTGCTTTTTCTGAAGAGAACTGGGGCAAGAGAGCATGCAAGTCATACGCCACTGCCCCAGGACAAGACATAGCTGGAAGGGCCCTTGGAGGCCTGACCACCAGAAGCTGGGGAGCTACGGGTCTTGAGAAGGACATGGCGGAGCCTTGCTCCTCACTGGGCCCCAGGGCATAGGTTGGAAGCAGCGACAGCCTCGGTTCAGGAATCTGCTGAGAGTGATTTTCCAGCTCAAAGTAATGTGAGGTAAGGGACAAAACTTCCGGAGGAGGCAGGCTTCTTGCGTCTGAGTAATTTCAGAACGAGAAACAGCGACAACCACCCCCGGGACATGGCACTGAAAATGCCTCATCCCAAGAGCTAGCGGGGACTGGGTCACCAGGTGGAACCCACATGCTCTTCAGAAGTGGGATGCCGAAAACTCAGGGCTTGGAGGCAAGTGGAAATCAAGATGTTTTCAACACGTTGGGTTGAAAATGAAGGGGCCATAAAGTAAGAGCCAGTGCCTGGGACTGCCACCACCAAAGATTTCTAGACTTTCTGAGAATAGAGCCGGGTCTCAAGTTCCACCCTCAGAGTGCTGAGCCGGTACGCGCTGACGACCTATCCCATCCCCTGCCCCTAATATGGAGAAATAACAGTGCCAGAAAGGCCATGTTCTTCCAACAAAGACATAGGCTGGGCAGCATCATGGCATGACTGCAGTTGAGGATTCTGCCCCATTTCTGTGTATTTGTCCCCTCTCAGATTTCACTGAATCTTGGCTATGGCCTTTAGCAATATAAGTAGAGGATTCTGGGAATATAATTTTGCCTGAGATACCAGCTAACTGCTAAGGATTGATGTGCTTTCTAAAATAAGTGAGTTCGAGGGGCGCCTGGGTGGCTTAGTCAGTTGAGAATGGGACTCTTGATTTCGGCTCAGGTAGTGATCTCAGGGTCATGAGGGTGAGCCCCACGTTGGGCTCTGCGCTCAGGGTAGAGTCTGCTTAAGATTCTCTCTCCCTCCGCCTCTACCCCTCCTGCTGTCTCTCTGAAATAAATAAATCTTTAAAATAAGTGGGCTCAAGTCTGGCACTTTGATAATCATTAATGTTCTCTTTGATTTTCTTAAAAGTGAGGCACATATGAGGACAGCTGGATCTTTAATGTCCTATTCCAGTGGAGGAGAACTCCCTTCCGCAGCTGCTTAAAAAACCAGAGTCTCACCTAAATATGGGGATTCTTCTAGATGGACTCAGAAGAATAAGAAATTAAGGCGGTTGGCATTGGGGACTTTAATTTCTTTTGAACACAAACACAAGATAATTTGATTTTAGACTCTAATATTCAGGGGATTTCCTTTTAGAGTTGTACTTTCAGCCTCGGAAATTTGTGATGGGAGAAGGTGTATACTCAGATTTGGAATATTTTTTATTATTAACAAATTATTGGAGTATCTTAATGTTGTCATTTGGTTTCACTGAAGAATCTCTCATGAGCTCTTTTGGGCAATGTGGCTGGACCTAATTTAGGATGGAAAATAGAATAAGGAATGCTCTAGTCCAATCTGGTTTTGAGTTCTTAAATTTTTGTTATGACCCACTATGTAGCTTTCTGGGGACAAAAATCGTTACTGTGCATTAACAGTCCCATGAAAGAATAGTGCTCAATATGGAGGGAGAAGCCTCAGGCAGTGGGAACTACACTGTTCCAATAGACTGCTAGTTCCTGCCCCTGGCTCAGGTGCCACGCCTCTGCTAGACCCTAGAATTAGGAGTAAAACTCAATGGGTTAAGAAGGAAAACAAAAAGCTGAGGAATGATAGGAGGAAACACTCCTTTCTCTTCTTGATTCCAATGCTTGTCTAGGTTGAGAGCCACTGCATGAGAGCAGTGATTCATCACCTGGGAACTTGTTAGAAAGGCAGATCCTGGCATGTCTGGGTGGCTCAGTCGGTTAAGCGCCTGCCTTTGGCTCAGGTCATGATTCCAGGGTCCTGGCATTGAGTCCCGCATCACGCTCCCTGCTCAACAGGGAGTCTGCTTCTCTCTCTGCCTGCCACCCTTCCTGCTTGTGCTCTCTCTCTCTCTCTGACAAATAAATACAATACAATACAATACAATACAATACAATACAATACAATACAGAAATGCAGATCCTTAGGCCTAAGACCTACCAGAGCAGAAACTCTGAAGCAGGCCCAGTAATCTGTGTTTGTAACAGCCCTCCAGGGGATTCCGACACATTCTCAAGTTTGAGAAGCACAACAGTGGAGTATCTGTTGGTTCCTTGCCACGTGCTGCCCCATTCCTGGCGAGTGGGGGGAAGGCAGGAGTGACCTGTTGGATTAACGAGTTTGAGAGAAGAAACTGGGCATGTGAAGGGTTTCTGGCACTTCTTTATTTAGTTCCTTCTGGCTTCTCCTCTGGAAACTGTCTGCCTATGCAACTATGCTGTTCTGGTTTATATCTCCACTCCATGGCAAGCCTGAAGGGCAGGCACCGTCCCCAATCAGAGAGGTTCAAAGCCTAGGAAGTTTAATTTAGGAAACAGTAATAGGTTTATTTGCCTTTCATGCCCATGTTCCCCAGAGCTGTATCATTAATAGTTATTTTCCATCTGTCTGGCTCCTGGGTTTGCCTCTCACTCAGTGGGTTCTGAACTTGGGCAGGGAAGAGGGAGGATACTTATCGAGTCCCCTCAATCCTAAACTAGAGGGGAGCTGTGGCACATTCGCCATCCTTGAATTAGGCTAATGAGGCTGTTTTGAACCTTAGCTACCTAGCTCCCTGCTCCGTGAAGGTGCGTGGGTGTATGAATAAGGAATGGGAAGCCAATAAATTATGTGTGAGGTTCTGCTGTCTGGATGCTGTCACCGTGTTCCTACACGGCTCTACTACCATGAGTTCATTTGTTGAAACAGAGTCAAGGAAGAGAATATCGTTCCCATTATAACCTGGAGGCTCGCCATCAGAATTTAGTTGAGAACAAGAAGCAACAAAGAATCGGGTTAGTTCCTGATATTGTCTGTTACACCAAGATGTGCTTCAAAAGCAGTGGCTCCTGTCAACTTTTGGATTCTCTATGGCAAATACATGGACTATCTTACTACCCATTCATGATCACAGATAATCAAGAGTCAGCCTCGCTTGGGTGAGATCTAAAATGGAAGACATGGGGCGCCTGGGTGGCACAGCGGTTAAGCGTCTGCCTTCGGCTCAGGGCGTGATCCCAGCGTTATGGGATCGAGCCCCACATCAGGCTCCTCTGCTATGAGCCTGCTTCTTCCTCTCCCACTCCCCCTGCTTGTGTTCCCTCTCTCGCTGGCTGTCTCTATCTCTGTCGAATAAATAAATAAAATCTTAAAAAAAAATAAATAAAATGGAAGACATGTCCTAAACTGGTAGAGGCAAGCAGCTAGAAAACGTCTTCAACCTGATTTCTAAGTTTTATGATTGCAAACAGGTACATCTCCCCTCCTATGACCACATTTTGTGATTCACTATGCAATTTCTTTTCTTTTTATAGCCTTTGGGTCTCTGAGATTAAATTAGCTATATGTCAACAAATTCTATATTTTCATCATTTCAACCAAACTGTGCCACTTCCTGATATTAATTGTTGGAGTTCAGATGAGGACACAGCCCTATGGAAGAAGGTAAAATATGAGGGTAGTTAAGTGCAGGTTTTTGTGTGTCATTGAATCTTTTCCCAGTGGATCGGTGCCCTAACTTTTCCCCTAAAATAAGATTGGGTCAGAATCAGGCATTAAAGTCATTAACATGTACAACCTGGAAACACAATCATCTAGCAGGACTGCCCAGTAGGATTCTGTGTGAGCTGGCCCAGTACTGAGGCCCTCCTTCAAGATGGATGAAGGCCAAAAGTGGTGGCAAGATTCATCAAGGGTTGACATCTAGAAAGAAAATCAGAGCAGAAACTTTTTACAGTCAAAAAAAAAAAAAGGAATTTTTTTTACAGTCTATCCTTGGCTTATAAACATGTTACACTGATAGATTCCCAAACTTGCTTTATTCTCAGTTGTTGAGAACTTAAAAGGCTTGAAAGTCATTTTTCTTTTCTTAATTTGTAGATGGTATAATTTTGAACTACAAATCATACTACAACTGAGAAATTATTGAAAATGAAGAACATTCAGTGAGGTGGCTAGTTTCACAAACAGATAATTAAATATATAATTAAAAATAACTTTCCTACGGAAGAGCAATAACCAACTAGAAAAATACAAGGAGAAAATTATTTATAATGGCAAAATTGTATAGAACTTACATGAAGAAAATAAAAAAAATTTACTCAGGAATAGAATACTTTAATAAATGAAAAGGCATGTCTCTGGATGAGAAACAAAATTTGTAAAATTAACAGGTTTTCCCAAATTGTTTCTAGGATTCACCTATTTCAATCAAAATACTAATGCAAGACTTTAGAAAACCTAAAAAGAGCAAAACTGATCGAGAATCTTTAAAATAATACGCCACAGGATCGGTCCTGGGAAGGCACCGCTGGCCTTCCTCTGGGCAGACAAGTCTGGAAAGTCGGGATAACAAGAGGCCAAAGAGAACGAATATCCACGACAGCGAAGACACTGGAGTCCTGTCTCTCAAGGGGCGGTGTGAGCTCGTGCTGGAGACAATTTCTAAAAATAAAACAGGAAGTCATCTTGTCTATAGAGATTGGGCCTCCCTGTAGCCCACAGGGGCATTTAATCCATAATTTGTCTGCACATTTACAATGAAATGCTATAGATACATTTGCAATGAAAGCACTCTGATTGTTGTAGCACTTGTAATTCAGCCAAACAAAAGAAAAGATTGAGGGATAGAAGGGAAAGATAAAATTCTGGACAGGATTTCTATGCCCTTTCCAGTGTTATAGAATTTGATGACACTGATACCTTCAGGGTAGTTTTCTTTTACTTACAGTTTCAAGGGAATTTTAAGTAATTGATTTTTTTTTTCAAGATAAAGTGCTTTTTAAAAGGTGGGAAAATGTTTCCCTAAGGTAACCAGGCTCTGGTTGCAGGAGAGAGCAGAAGGAGGGATTAGGGTAAGGGGTGTGTGTGTGTGTGTGTGTGTGTGTGTGTGTTGATGTGACAAATACAGTTGCTTAGATAGAATTAACTGAGTCTGAACGCTGGAAAGTCCAAAGGAAAATCGGGAGAGAGGCAAGGCTAGTCCCCCAGAAGAAATTTACAAAAGAAGAGAA
Source organism: Ursus maritimus (assembly GCF_017311325.1). Taxonomy (NCBI): domain Eukaryota; kingdom Metazoa; phylum Chordata; class Mammalia; order Carnivora; family Ursidae; genus Ursus; species Ursus maritimus. The sequence goes on from NW_024426230.1 coordinate 2,686,618, forward strand.
AGAAAATTTGTTTGAGTGAGATAGATAATAAATTCTTTTAAAAAAAAGACTCATTGAGAAAGAAAGAGAGAGTGAGCACAAGCAGAGGGAGTGGCAGAGGGAGAGGGAAAAGCAGATTCCTTGCTTAGCGGGGAGCCCAATGCAGGGCTCTATCTCAGGACCCCGGCACTACGACCCAAGCCGAAGGCAGACACCTAACCAACTGAGCCACCCAGGTGCCCCTTGATACATAATTTCTTAAATTGCCTGTAGATGGTGTTTACCTAGAGCTGTGTCACTTCTTGATTTGGGGGACAATTCTAGAAGTTTCCAGGATGCTGGGTAGTAGGTGTCTTGCAAATGCCCATTCATGCATATGAGAGTTCATAAGGTGAATGTTCATAATTAGGAGCATGCAAAAGAATTGAATTTGTGTATCAGCTAGACCAGCTAAGTTTTTTTTAAAAAGATTTTATTTATTTATTTATTTGACAGAGAGAGAGAGAGGCAGTGAGAGAGGGAACACAAGCAGGGGGAGTGGGAGAGGAAGAAGCAGGCTCCTAGCGGAGGAGTCTGATGTGGGGCTCGATCCCATAATGCTGAGATCACGACGCCCTGAGCCGAAGGCAGACGCTTAACGACTGCGCCACCCAGGCACCCCTAGACCAGCTAAGTTTTTGCAATGCCAGTTCTTTGTGCCCTTGGGTATTATTTGGAGGCAAATCAGAAACTTCTAGATCCTTATGGTGCCTTGCAGCCACTACTGAATTTTTGGCCTGGATTGATTTCCCCCTCTTCGTTTGGGCTCAGCCAGCATCTCAATGGTGGGGCAGTTAAAGCACAGGGGAAAGAAAGCCTGCCTATTTACAAATTGCTCATGAATTTTCAAGTGTGCCTGTTGGCCACTGATAGTGGCAGCTTCCTTAGACCTCCTACTGGATAATACTCTTGGACATGGTTGCTGGAGAGGCAGTAAATGAATTGAACTCCTTGTCCAGCACGTCAGATCAAAAGCAAACAGACAGGGCTGTGCCAAGTTTAATTCACAAAATAGCCCCAAGGAAATGAATGCAAGTGTAAACCTGACTGCTCCCTGCAAGGATAGGCAGTCCCTATCTGTTCTGTGACGACAACCGCTGCAGAGCAAATCATCCTGGAGCTGAAAATCAATTTGAGAAAAGGTAGATATGTAGGGGTCACTCAGGTAGGAGCTGTCTGTCATCGCAAAGTGTCAGAGAGAACCTTAGCTGACAAGAGACCAGAACTGCCATAGGATTCATTTCTGAATTGCAAAGAGATAAATATGAAATGCATAGAGCTTACAGGGATTCATAATTAGCAATCAAATTCCTTTTGTAAATAGAACATTGCATTCCTCCTTGCAGTGCTGTGCCTTTTGCTAGCCAAGTCTCGCAGACTGGGTTAGTTCTGAGTCACTCAAATGAGCTTCCTGAGACTTTCAGAGGGAAGCCCCAAATCCAGCTGAAAAAGGGACAAACACATTTATGTGGAAAATTGGATCCTCCTATCTCATAACATCTTGCATTTCTACTTTGGCTTAGTTACTTGCAAATAAAACTTTCTACAAAAATCTTATGGAGAAACTCAACAATAAGGTTTTAAATTTATTCCGATGAATATCAGCAGGGGTGAAAGTTCTTATCCCAAAATTAATAAAGAGGAGTTGTCCGGATTAATAACCTTATGGACTTTAAGCCCCAAGCAAGTTCAGGAAATTTTGTGATAAGCACACATATACAAATCTAGAGTACATTTTGCTGCGTTTTCGGTTTAATCTGACCTATCAGAGTCAGGGCTTTGGGACACTAGGATGTCGTTTTTATGAAGGTAAAATCATTAGCAGTGCCGTGGCATTCATCCATTCTGATCTTTTTCCTTTTCTGCTTCTTCTCTACCTTTTGTGTTACTATTCTGCCTTCTTTCTCATCCTGGGGAAGCAGGCTTCCAGTCACTCCGATGATGAGCTGATGAGTGATGGGGCCCGTCCCATCTAGGATTATTTTGTCTTCTTCTTTCCCGTCAAGTCCCCTGAGGTTTCAAATCATAGGCCTAGGGATAATCTCCCCGCTCCCTGTCCTTTCTCCCCTCTGAACACCTCTGGCATCTAGCTTTATACAAGAGCTAACAGAAAATCCGCACGACCACTTTGTGAAACTCATTGGAAGTACCTGCAAAAGCTGGTCACACGCATGCCCCGTGGCCAGCAGGTCTACCACGCATGCGCGCCCAACCCGAACGTGCATGCATGCGCAGAAGACATGCGTGTGAGTCCGCACGTCCGCGCTCTTCCGAATAGTAAAAAGCCGGAGCTAAGCTATCGTTAAGTAGTCAATTAAAAATTGTAGCATATTTATAAAAATTACAGCAATGAGAATGAACAAACAGCAAATAAGAATGTGAATTACCTTCACAAAAATAATGTTGAGCCAAAGAATTCACACACGAGTATATACTGTGTGTGTATTTTAAAAATAGGCAAAACTAATTTATGGTGTTAGAAGTCAGGATGGTAGGAATGGGGCGTCGGATGGGGGCGGAGGTCAGGTAGTGACAGGAAGGAGACAGCACCAGGGCTTCTAAGATAACAAGATGATCTGTTTCTTGATCCAAGTGCTGGTTATATGATTGTGTTCATGTTTACACATTTCCAATTTGTATGTTCTATTACAATAGAATATCTTATACTTTAAATGGAAAAAAAAATCAAGTTTGAGATACATTCGTGTTTTTCCAAAAAATGTAGCCTTTTCTGTATAAAACCTTGTAACCAAACAGCAAGCTCAGTTCTCCCACGGAACCAGCTATCCTTGGCTACTATCTTAGTCACTGGTGGGGCTTTGCACCTAGCTAAAAGCATTTATTTTTTTTTTAATGTTTTTTTTATTATATTATGTTAGTTACCATACAGTACATCCCTGGTTTCTGATGTAAAGTTCGATGATTCATTAGTTGCGTATAACACCCAGTGCACCATGCAATACGTGCCCTCCTTACTACCCATCACCGGTCTATCCCATTCCCCCACCCCCTCCCCTCTGAAGCCCTCAGTTTGTTTCTCAGAGTCCATAGTCTCTCATGCTTCATACCCCTTCTGATTACCCCCCCTTTCTTTATCCCTTTGTAACTATGTACTATGAGGAAAATCATATAATAATTGTCTTTCTCTGCTTGACTTATTTCACTTAGCATTATCTTTCCTCCAGTGCCGTCCATGTTGCAGCAAATGTTGGAAATCGTTCTTTCTGATGGCTGGGTAATATTCCATTTGTATATATGGACCACAACTTCTTAATCCAGTCATCTGTTGAAGGGCATCTCGGTTTCTTCCACGATTTAGCTATTGTGGTTTAGGCTGCTATGAACATTGGGGTGCATATGGCCCTTCTCTTCACTACGTCTGTATCTTTGGGGTAAATACCCAGTAGTGCAATGGCTGGGTCACTTAGGGTAAGCTCAATTTTAACTTTTAAAGGGACCTCCACACTGTTTTCCAGTGGCTGTACCAGCTTGCATTCCCACCAACAATGTAGGAGGGATCCCCTTTCTCCACATCCCCTCTCCAGCAATTATTTGTTTCTTACTGCTGTCCAATTTTGTGCCGTTCTAACTGGCGTAAGATTGGTATCTTAATTGTGGTTTTGATTTGAATTTCCCTGATGGCTAATGATTTTGAACATTTTTCATGTGTCTGTTAGCCATTTGTATGTCATCATTGGAAAAGTGTCTGTTCATAGCTTCTGCCCATTTTATGATTTGTTTATTGTTTCGTGTATTGAGTTTGAGAAGTTCTTTAGATCTTGGATACCAGTCTTTTATCTGTAGCATCGTTTATAAATATATTCTCTCTCTCCCATTCCATTGGGCTGCCTCTTAGTTTTTGACTGTTTCCTTGGCTGTGCAGAAACTTTTATCTTGATGAAGTCCCATAAGTTCATTTTATCTTTTGTTTCTCTTGCCCCTTTGGGGGAGATGTGTCATGAAAAGCGTTGCTGACGATAATAGAGTAGAGGTTGCTGCCCTATGTTCTCCCTCCCTAGGGGTTTTTGATGGATTCCCTGTCTCACATCGAGATCTTTCACATCCATTTGGAGTTTATCTTTGTGTATGAGGTGTGAGGAGTGGTCAAGTTTCATTCTTTTGCATGCTATGGTGCCCAATTTTCACAGCACCATTTATTGAAAAGACTGTCTTTTCCACGGATGTTTTCCTGCTTTATCAAAGATTAGCTGCCCAAGAGCCAGGGTCCATTTCTGGGTTTCTCTATTCTGTTTTACATTAGTCTATGTGTCTGTTTTTGTACCAGTACCATGCTGTCTTTGTGATCACAGCTTTGTAGTACAGCTCGAAATCCCGACATTGTGATGCCCCCAGCTTTGTTTTTCCTTTTCAACAGTTCCTTGGCGATTCGGGGCCTTTTCTGGTCCATACAAATTTAAGGACTATTCCAGTTCTTTGAAAAATGTCATCGGCATTTTGATTGGGATAGCATTGAAAGTGTAGATTGCTCTGGGTAGCGTGGACATTTTAACTATGTTAATTCTTCCGATCCATGAGCATGGAATATTTTCCATCTTTTTGTGTGTCTTCCTCAATGTCTTTCAAGAGTGATTTATAGTTTCTAGAATATAGGTCCTTTCGTCTCTGGTTAAGTTAATTCCAAGGTAACGTATGGTTTTTGGTGCTATTGTAAATGGGATGGATTCCCTAATTTCTCTTTCTTCAGTCTCATTATTCGTGTATAGAAATGCAACTGATTTCTGAGCATTGATTTTGTATCCTGCCACATTACTGAATTGCTCTATAACTTCTAATAGTTTGGGAGTGGATTCTTTTGGATTTTCCATATAGAGTATCATGTCATCTGCGAAGAGAGACAGTTTGACTTCTTTGCTGATTTGGATACCTTTTATCCCTTTTTGTTGTCTGATTGCTGTTGCAAGGACTTCTAGTACTATGTTAAATAATAGTGGTGAGAGTGGGCATCCTTGTCGTGTTCCCTAAGGAAAGGCTTTAGCTTTTCCCATTGGAAACGATATTTGCTGTGGGCTTTTCATAGGTGGTTTTTATGAGATTGAGGAATGTACCCTCTATCCCTACACTCTGAAGGGTTTTAATTAGGAAAGGATGCTGTATTTTGTCAAATGCTTTTTCCGCATCTATTGAGAGAATCATGTGATTTTTGAATTTTTCTTTCTGGATAAAATCTAAGACAGTGATAGATTTGCAAATGTTGAACCACCCTTGCATCCCAGGGATGAATCCCACTTGGTCATGATGGATAATCATTTTAATGTACTGTTGGATTCTGTTGTAGGATCTTGTTGAGATTTTGACATCCATATTCATTAGGGGAAATTGGTCTGTAATTACTCGCTTTTGATGGGGTCTTTGCCTGGTTTGGGGATCAAGGTAATATTGGCCTCATAGAATGAAGTTTAATAGCTTTTTCCTTCTGTTTCTATTTTTTGAAATAGCTTTAGGAGAATAGGTATTATTTCTTCTTTGAATGTTTGGTAGAATTCCCAGGAAAACCATCCGGGCCTGGCGTTTTTGTTTTGGAGAAGTTGTTTATACCCGACTCAATCTTCATAATTAATTGGCCTGTATTTAAAAATCAATTTCTTCCTGTTTCAGTCTTGGTAGTTTATAGGTTTCCAGGAGAGGCCTCCATCTCTTCCAGATTGCCCAATTTATTGGCATAAGAAGCTGTTGATAAAGTTTCTAATAATCCTACCATTTCATTGGTGTTGGTTGTGACCACTCTCCTTTTTCATTTATAATTGTATTAATTTGGGTCCTCTCTCTATTCTTTTGGATAAGTCTTGCCAGTGGTCTGTCAATTTTATTGATTCTCTCAAAGAACCAGCTTCTAGTTCTGTTGATCTGCTCTACTGTACTCCTGGTTTCTAATTCATTGATTTCTGCTCTAATCTTGGTCACCTGTTTCCTCGTGCATGGATTAGGCCTGTCCCTCTGTTGCTGTTCCAGCTTCTTGAGGTGAGAATATAAAGAAAACTGCATTTAAATTTTCTATTCTTTTAGTGAGGAGAGACTTGGATGACTATGTATGTCACATAGGACTGCTTTTGCAGTATCCCATAGGTTTTGGACCGTTGTGTTTTCATTCTCGTTGGTCTCCATATATTGTTTAAATTGATTTTTGATTTCCTGGTTTATTGAATCATTCCTGAGCAGGATGGTTGTTAGTCTCGAAGTGTTTGAGGTTCTTCCAAATTTTTCCCTGTGGTTGAGTTCCAATTTCAAAGTGTTGTGGTCTGAGAATATGCAGAATAATTTCCAGTCTTTAATGCTCGGTTGAGATCTGTTTTGTGACCCAGAACATGGTCTGTTCTTGAGAATGTTCCATGGGCATTAGAATAGAATGAATATTCTTTAGTTCCTGGGGTGTATTATTCTATATATATCTATGAGGAGGTCAACTCGTCGAGTATGGCATTAAAAGCCCTTGTTTCTTTGTCGATTTTTGCATGGGTGTTCTGTCTATTTCTGATAATGGGTGTTGAGGGTCCCCTACTATTAATGTATTTTTATCTATGTAATACTCTTTATTCTGGTTAAAGGAGGATTGGCTTGTGTATCTTGCTGCTCCCCTGTTGGGGGCATAGATATTATAATTGTATCATCCACTTGTTGGATACATTTCTTTAAGAATAATATGAATTGCCCTTCTGTGTCTCTAACTATAGTCTTTTAGTGTAAAATAATCTGTCTGATATGAGGTACTACCCCAGCTTTCTTTTGAGGTCACTGAGGCGTGAAAGATGGTATTCCATCCCTTTACTTTCAGTCTGAATATCTTTAGGTTCAAAATGAGTCTCTTGTAGACAGCAAATCATGTCTTTTTATCCAATCTGCAACCCTGTGGCGTTATGGGAGCATTTAGGCCATTTTATTGAGACCCAGTGTAGGAGATATGTGATTTTAATGATGCCATGTTGCCTGTAAAGCCTTTGTTTCTATAGATTGTGACTTTCTGTTTTGTATCACTCTTGGGGCCTTTTTACTTTTATAGAACCCCCCTTAGTATCTCCTGTAGGGCTGGTTTCGTGGTTACAAAATTGGTTAGTGACTGGTGATTCTGAAATGTCTTTATTTCTCCATCAATTCTGAATGACAGCCTTGCTGGATAAAGGATCCTTGGCTGCATGTTTTTCTCTGAAAGAGCTTTAAATATGCTCCCCCAACCCTTTCTCTCATTCCAGGTCTGTGTAGACAGGTCTGACGTAATTCTGATGCCTTTGCCTTGGTACGTGAGAGATTTCTTTGCCCTGGCCGCTTTCAATACTGTATCCTTGGATCTAATATTTGCAAATTGCACTATGACGTGACGTGGCATAGGTTTGTCGTGGTTGAGCTTGGGAGGGGTCCTCTCTGCCTCTTGGACACGAATGTTTGTTTCCCTTGCTAGATTAGGGAAGTTTTCAGCTACAATTTGTTCAAATATCTCTTCTAGACCTCTGTTTTTCTCCACCCCCTCGGGGATGCCGATGATTCTGACATTGGAACGTTTCATTGAGTCCGTAATCTCCTGTAACCTACATTCTTGCGTGTGGATTTTTTTTAAGTCCAGATCTATTTTAGCTTTCTCTTCTACTAACCCATCCTCCAATTCGCTGATATATTCTTCTGCCTCATTCACCCTGGCCGTCAGAGCCTCTAGTTTTGACTGCATTTGGCTCATAGAATTTTTAATTTCTGCCAGATTCACTCTCATTTCCACCCTTAGAGATTCTATATTCTCATTAACATTTTCGTTAATACTTTTTTCAAGTCTACACATCATCTTGACCATTGTTACTCTGAATTCCATTTCTGATAATTTGGTTATATCCATATCCATTAGTTCTGTGGCAGAGGCCACAGACTCATTGTCTTTTCTTTGCTGGGGGGGATTTCTCCTTCTTGTCATTCTGATGAGGAGAGGTTGCGGGGTTGTCCAGAGCCCAAATTATTGGGCGGGACCCAGACCGTGCGCCCTTGTTTTGTAGGGATCTTAGGGATGTGGCTTCTTGATTTTTCAGCCTGCCTTCTGGGGGAGGGGCCTGCCGCGCCGATACTCAGGCAACCCTGTTTGGGTAGAGTCTCCGTGTCCCCTGTGAGGGGGGATGGGGATGGGCACTCTCTGAGCCGGTATTTCCAGGCTTTTGTTCTCTGGCGGCTTTCCCTGGCGGTTTGCTGTGCCTCTTCTGAGAGTCAGAGCAGCGGCGGCCGAATCTCAGCCTCTGTCTCAGAACAGAGGGATCGCGGACCGTTCTCCACTGATGTTCTGGCCACTTTAACTCTATTACTGTTGGTGCTGCTCAACCCTGCGGCGTCCTGGGATGTGCGCCCCACACCCGACGTCCCAGCCCTCACTTCCAGGGCCGGCACGTCTCTGTCCTTTGTGTTTCTAGCACCGCCAGCCACCAGCCGCCCCCGCGCGCTCCCGGAGCTCCCGGTCTCAGTCTGAATCTAGTGAGCGCACCGGAGTTCCGTTTCAGTCTGGTGGCGTGCGCTCCTGGCTCAGGGTCTCAGTCCGCTCTCTCGCGGGTGCTGGTCCGCGAGTCTGCCCGCTCCCCCGTGCAGGTGGCTACCGCTTCCCGGCGCCCGAACGCGGCGGCTCCCTCCCCCTTCCGTTTATCTTCCGATATCTGTGCGCGGTTTCACGGCTCCCCGCTTCGTACCTCAATACTTAGCGCTGGAGATATTCATTTGTAGAGATCCAGATGCATCTTGCTGCGTCTCAGGCTGATTCCGTGGGTGTTCAGGCTGGTCTGGTACCTATCCAGCTCGACTCGGGGACCGGCTGAACAAGGGGTCCCCTACTCCTCCGCCATCTTAACTCCCTCCTCTAGCTAAAAGCATTTCTAGAATTGGTAACACCTACAAAAATTCAACAAATATTTGAGAGCCCCTTGTGTGCCAGGCATTATGTCAGTTATGGGGGTTAAAACAATGGACAAAACCCAGTCAGTCCTCAGAGAACCCCTTGTCTATTCTATTTCTGGACTTCCCTACTCTCCTGCCTTACTCCACTCCGGCCCCATCCCACACACTGTGCCGAGTCTACCATGTTTCTCTGCCTCTCTTTTCTCCTGTGAATATACCAGCTTTCTACTCTTAGAACCATACTTTGATGGGGTTGAAATTGCTGGGGCACTGAGGCAAGAAGCCAACTGAGAACTGGTTTTCAGATGTCCCTCGTCACATACCCCTCGCATCTCCCAGATGTATGGATCTCCTTCATTGCTACTCCTATCCAGCTACTCATTGTTAACCCTAAGCTGGTACCCAAAAGCTCAGTTCGGATATGTACAACTCTGGATGCTCTATTAACCTTTCAGGTTATGAAAGGTTATGAAAGGTCGTATAACTATATGACCAGTTAAGAGACTGAAGTAGTTTGAAGAATTATATCCCAGTGGCAGAAAACATTCAGCCGTTATCCAGAAGTGCTCACTACTAAAGTAAGAATTTCTCAGAAATATGCCTGTTGTTTAGATTCTGAGGTAGTCTAACTTGGTGGTTCCAAGCCTGGGGCCCTTGGATCTCCAGGTAGGAACCAGGTCCTTAAGTTATTTGCAGTATGTTAAAAAGCCTCATGGAAATTGCACACTTACCTGCGGTAAGGTTTACAGGCTAGGTAAAGGTGAATGTTTATACGTGATTAGAACTAAATAACCTTTGTGTCGTATACTTAGTGATTACATGTTGATTACAGGTTCTGATTGGCAGGTTCCCATGACTTAGATACATGAAAATTTGTAAACAAATTAATAATTACTAAACAGGTGGAATTTCCTGAAAGATCAGCTTCAAAATGTGTGTCTGTGTGGGTGGGTGGGTGCGTGGCCCCTGAGTTTAATAAAATAATAAAACGGCTTCCTGGTAGTGAGAAATTTGGCAACTACGACCTAGTTTAAGGTGTCGTGCCCTCCTGCTGGGCCAGCAGAGGGCGCTGGAATTAAATTATTCCCTCTTGAGCCATTCTAGTTTCAAGGGCACAAGCTAACAAAGGAGAGGACAACCAGGACGGAGGAGGAGGGCCTCTGCAGATGGGAGAGTGACCACCCAGGAATGGCAAGTCCGTATCATGGGAAAGGTTTTCAGGCGTAGGAGATGTAACACACAGCAAAGGAAGGAACAGTATTTCGGTGGCAGTTTTGTTTTTACTATGGTCTGTATTTGCCCACAATTGTTCAGAAACAGACCATCCCCAGTGTCTGTCCATTTAGGGCATAGCTCAGTGGATAAGCCCACCTCTGACCTCCTGACGTGTCATTGTCATCAAAGCGAGCAGAAGTCTGAACATGTTAAAACAGTGAAGTTGTCTTGGCATTTCTGGGCTTGGTTCCTCCTCCTCCTCCTCTCCTTACTCTTCCTCCAAGGGTGACCCTGGTGGAATTATTTTAGGCATTAATAAGTAAGAAAGGGAGGTTCTTTATGATTGGACCTTATAAATCTCCCACCACTTCCTGCCCACAGTGTAGAAGCAGGGGCAGCCTGCCCACCCATCCTGAAGGAGACTCTGCCGCAGAGAGCAGTGCGGTCAGGGTTGTCTGGATTCCATTTCCTCTCTGTGACTGATTATCTCTTTCTGGGAGAACTAGCATGGGTCATCTTGTCTCACTGCTTTTTACAACTCCACATTCTACTGATTACTATTCTTCACATTCACAGTGACTTTCATTAGGGCGCTTAACCTGGTTAATTACAAGAATTCTCATACTCATCATTTCTTTGCATTTTACGTGTTCCTACGGTTTTCAAATTTGTTTACTCCAGCTGGATACTTGACTTTCAAACTGATTATATTTATTTGAACTTTTAAAAGTGTGACTTTTGGGCTTGCTTCAGCAGCACATATACTAAAATTGGAACAATACAGAGATTAGTGTGGCCCCTGTGCAAGGATGAGATGCAGATTTGTGAAGCATTCCATATTTTTACGAGATCCACCGCCACTGGGGAGGCAGTGTCCTGGGTCCAGAGTCGGTGGCTCACATTACCAAGTTGGAAAAAGCAAACGCTAAAGAAGTGGCCACCAAACTGAGCGAAGTGGGCGCTGTTGAATTTTCTGTACATAAAAGTAATAAAAAGTTCCCTCTCAGCCAGTGTCCGAAAAAAATGTGACTTTTAAAAATAAGTACTCTGTGACTGGAATTGTAACCCTCGAGTTCTGGGTCCACATAAGAACCAGAGTGGGCGAGCCCCTTGGAGGTAGTCTGTAACTCCTTTTTTTTTTTTTTAATTTATTTGACAGAGAGAGACAGCCAGCGAGAGAGGGAACACAAGCAGGGGGAGTGGGAGAGGAAGAAGCAGGCTCCCAGCAGAGGAGCCTGATGTGGGGCTCGATCCCATAACGCTGGGATCACGCCCTGAGCTGAAGGCAGACGCTTAACGACTGAGCCACCCAGGTGCCCCGTCTGTAACCCCTTCTATGGCATCCCTAACCATAGAGATCTTCCTCACATGTGCATACTTCCAACGATGGTGTGGGGGAGGGTGCTGTAACCCACAAGGAAGAATTTCTGGTCATGTGATATTAAATAGAAATCTTTGAATTGTCCAACAATTCATCATAGATGCAAGTTCTCCCTCTCCATTGTCCAAATATTTGAAAACTACTATCCAGTTTCCCTCTACTTTTCTTTTTCCTGAAGGCTCAACATCTCAAGATCTTTAATAATGTCTCCCATGGCACAAAGTTTTTTTCCCTCCTTTGTCATCATGAGCGAGAGTGTTTTATTTGTCAGTAGCTTATAAAATAAACTCTGTCCATATTCCTCTACCAGACAAGCAGATGCCCAGCTTCTTGGGGATTCACGGAGCTTAGTCTGGTATGGAGGTGAGTCTGGAATGATCATGGGGCTACAGGGTTTGCAGCCAAGAGAAAGCCAGAAATCAGTGACCTTAGGCAAAGCTGGGATCCGAGGCCAAACTGATATTTCAAGCACAGCATCTTAATCTAATGTAACTGGGCCAAGAGGTAAGAAACCAGTTTAGAAGTGGGTTCAGAGCAGCATAAGGGCTCCCTGAGGCACTGGGACAGCCCCTGTTGTGTCACCATAGAGCGAGGAAAAGGCTCCATGTGTCTAGTGGTTTCTGTCACTGTATCTATGGGGATGTGACCAGCCATTCTTAGCTCCAACTGAGTGCCTCTTCTAAAGACATAACCAATAGTTGCTGATGATTCCTCAATGATGGACAGCTGGTGATAAAGGTTTGCTTTTTACGGTGAGGTATTTGTTGAGCTCAGTAAAGATTTTGTGGCTTTTCTTCTGTCACACAGATGGGTGTGCATGGTGGGTTTGCTGACATCACTCCTGATGCCAAATGTGTGGGGTTTTCCCATGACAGTTCTCCAGTTCTCTGACACCAACTGGGTGTTCAACAGTTCGATCCAATTTCGACACTCTCCAGAATTAGCACAGACCTCACAGGTCAAGGGCACAGCCCCACAAGGCTGCCCCACCTCAGACATCAGCTCCACATGGGGTGCCCAGACTACCCACCCTTCCGCCTGGCTGACTACAAATTTGGGGGTTCTCATGACTGCCCCCCAGGTTTGCTAATTTGCTATAATGACTCATAGAACTCAGGAACATACTTAGTGTTTGCCAGTTTATTACGAAGGTTACAACTGGAGAACAGCTAAATGGAAGGGCAAAGTGTGGGCGGCAGAGGGGTGCTGAGCTTCCAAGCCGTCTCTGGGCATGCTTACCTCCCAGCACATTAATGTCCTCACTGACTCTAAAGCTCTCTGAATCTTTGTTTAAGAGTTGTTGTAACCCAATCTCCAGCTTTCCATGGCTCTCCAGAGATTGGGGCGGGCTGGGGCTGGAGCTGAAAGTTCCCATGCTCTAATCACTGTGTTTGGGCTTTCTGGTGACCAGTCCCCATCCTGAAACTCTCCACGGGCCCTGACCCTGAGTCACTGCATTAGTATGAACTCAGGTATAATGAAAAGGGCTCATTGTAAATGACAAAAGGCATTCGTTTATCACTCAGGAAATTCCAGGAGTTTAGGAGCTCTGTGTCAAGAACCAGGGACAAATACCCAAAATATTTTTTATTACACCACAGAGTGACAGCAAGGTAGCTTGTAATCTTGACATTAAGTTTTCCCTTTAGAGTGAGATTAGGAAAGCCAAACATGAAGTGAATCAGATTGGTTCCCAACCTGTAAGGAATAATCTGGGAATGTGTGATGGGTCGTTTCCAAGCACTTGAGCTCGAAAAATGTTAACCCGGGTTTGGTCCCTGGAATATATGTCAATAATTGCTGGCCTAAAACTGTAACCTTATCAATGTATGTGACCAGATTGAAAAACCCCCAAAAGACCTTTGCTTAAAAAGAATGAATATAGTTATCCTATGAGACAAAAAGCATATGTGTGTATATGGCCAATTTTGTTCAGCACAGGTACGGGAGAGAAGAAATCCTGGATCTGAAATGAGCATTTGAATTATCCCAGAGGTGTTCTCCCTTGTGGAGCAGGATGACTCATCAGACCTCTGTGTGGTTGGATGAAATCTTTCTCATGAGTCTCCATTTCCCTGTGGTCTGCTTCCATGCTTCCCAAGCAAGGCACTGGTTGTGAGTTTGTTTTTTAGGTTCTTTCATTCTGAGAAAAAGGCACCATGGACAGATGTGGATCATATGGCCCCTGGAAAGCGATAGATCAAATTGGTGAGTTAATGTATTTTCATTCTCTTTCACATGTAGGAAAATGATGGTTTGCATGGTAGCCACATGCATGGCTTCAGTAACTACTTACAGACTGCCGCCTCCCTAGTCTATGATGTCTGGCTTGCCCCCTCTTTATAGAGACAGCACTGTGCCCGGCGCACCATCGCGAAATCACACGTGCGACTTAAACTCAACCTGCCCCAAAGTGAACGGCACAAAAACGTTTCCCCACCTATGTCTTGGCATGTCTCTATTTCAGGGGATTATGCCGTGTGGTTGCCCAGGCCCGAAGCGTGAGAGGCACCCTACACCTCTGTCCCATCCTGCTTCACTTTTGGGAGTTAACTGCCAGGTGCTGCTCATCCCATCTCATCACCTTTTCTCAAATCTGCCTCCTTCTTTGTGGAATCGCAGCCGTAGCTCTGGCCTCATTGGCCCACCTGGGATTGCTGCAATAGTTCCCAGACTCAGGTGGGTCTCTGTGCTCTATTCTGCCCCCTGCTGCCAGCACGATGCTGCTCGAGTGAGAATTAGCGAATGTCTATGTTAGGCTTTAACTTCTTCGATAGCTTCCAGGCCTCAGGGCCGTCTATGATTGGATGCTTACCTTATCTCAAGTCCCTCCCCAGAGGACATCCTGTGTTCACTCATTTCTGTATTTCCCCGAATGCATCATGCAGTTTTGCCCCTTGGTCACCTAATATGCATTGTTTCCTCTGCCTGCTTGGTGTTTGTCTTATCTTCTGAGCTGGCTTCTCCCTTGTGCTAACAACACGATGAGGTGCGTTTCTCCAGAAAGCTTCTCTGCAGCCTCCCTTTGATCCACCTCCTTCAACTTTGAGACTCTGGAGTTCCCCTTCAGTGACGTTAGGGGATTATCTATGCCATATCCAGTGCTATAAGGTGCTGTGATCTTGGTTACCCATTTTATACCCAAGATCTCTTGGGGGGCAGGGATCTGGCATGGTTAAATATGTAATGATTTATCCTTAGACCCTGAGGAAAGAATAAATACTGAGGAACCAAAGTTACAGGGAGATCAATTTTTGGTTATTTTTAAGAATTTTTGTTTCTAACAAACAGAGCTCTCTTCAAATTAAATCAGCTGTTTATGAGATGGGGCACTTCTGGTTATGGGGAAGGTTAGGTAAAGGCTGGATTGAACCCCGTGGGGCTGTTATTGGGAGACTCAGCATCAGATGAGGACTGGATTGCGTGGTTGTCATTGTGCTGGGCACCAGTGTTCCCCTTCTTCCGTCAGGCACGCAGAGAATTGCGCTTCCTGCCGTCTTTGAAGTCGGGCACCGATGTGTGATTGGTTTTGGTCAAAGAAACACGAGCAAAAGTGATGTAGGTTACCTCTAAGCCAATTAGCACTGCTGTAGTCATCACGGAAGCAATATCGAGGTGTCGCTTCTGTTAGTCTGAGGCCCTGAGTCACCCCAGGGAGCAGGGCCCCTCTGCGGACCTGTGTTAGACACGTTGTCATGGAAGTGAGAAATCAGTTTTGTTGCGCTAGGCCTCAGGGGAACACTGTGGAGAGGGAGGCGGAGACAGATTGTATGTTCTCGCCTTTGGGTCTTTGCCCAGGCCTGGGGGTTGACAAGGAAATTTTGCTAAGGACAGTTATGGTCAGAGATCTCTTTGTGACCTTGAGGCCACCAGACCATGTTCAGCAGGGCACCCCGTGCCAGACAAAGGCCATCAACTAGAGGTGGATGAAGGTGCAGGTTCTAGTCTGGCCAAGTTGATTGGGCCTTCCCTGCTGCTGTGCAGCCAGTGAGAAAGGGGTCAACTTCCAAGTGTGACTTGTGAACTGATGTCAAGAGCCTGGGGGTCAGAGGACTGTTTTTGCAGCTAATGCCAGGTGTATGACTTTGGGCGGGTCACTTAGCGTGGCTAACGCTTGGCTTCCTCATAAATAAAGATTAGAAAAGCTTCCCTTCTGCCTTAAGGGAATTTTATGGCAATCAGGAGATAATGTGCCCGGAAGTTCTTTGTAAATTGAAAATCACTAATCAGATATTGGAGACTATCGCTCTTGTTCTTCCATTAATATTCTCAGCTTCTGTTTGCGTGGCCTGCCTTTCCTTCTTTCCTGTGCCCGAGGTGATCTTTAGATACAAGGTAAAGAGAGCATCGGTGAGCTCTTTCACTTGGCAGTGCTTTCACGTACACAATCCCACCCTGTCTGCCCCGTTAGCGATCTCCCAGGAGAAATTTCCCTCCTGGTGTGAATAACCCAAACCTCACAAAACACACATATTTCTAAAAACATTTTCAGCTGCTTGCATCTTAAAAATGTCTGTTACATCCCCCTAAATCAGTACATCGTGTTTAATAAAATGTCGTGCAGGAGAAGTCTGGATTAACATTCCGAATGTAATTGGTAGAGCTCCAGGATTCCGTGTGTACATATCTCGGAGTAGCCTTGTTGTCATCGACAGGCCAAGCCACCAGCTATATAAAACCGCAACTTGTCAGCAACCTTATTGTTTGCTGATGGGGGGTGATGTTTTAAGCATTTTCCATTCTAAAGTGAGAGCTTGATACTTATAATACCAGTGTTTTAGCTCTGCTTTAGGAAAATGAATGGGCATTTTGGTTTCGGGTGTACTGCTAAGATTTCCATTTAAAAATAATAAGGAAGAGGCTCTGATTATATTCTCCTGTAGAAAAGTAATAGATTACTGATTGTGAGCATGAGAAATAGGCACTGTTACTTGATTTTGATCCTCCCCATTTGTAAAGTGGGAAAGTATAAAGCTCACAGGAGTTTAGAATTTTCCCAAGTCGCACAGCTTCTGGTGAGCAATAAATCCTAGCCCACTGTGACTTGTTTGTGCTTATACCTTGGTCTGCTGTCCCTCCAGACCTTCCTGGGCTGGGCCTGCATTCTCCTCTCAAGTGGTATGGACCTGACGTCCTGGGTCATAGTCAGCTCCAGCTGCGGTAACGAAGGATCATAGCCTGGCTGGCTTAAACAACAAACACTCATTTTGCACAGTTCTAGAGGCTGGAGATCCAAGGTGAGGGTGCCAACCTGATCAGTTTCTTGCTGAGGGCTCTCTTCTTGCTTTGCAGATGTGTCTTCAAATGAGGAGACATTTCTCTTTCTCTTCTTATAAGGACACTGGTCCCATCATGGGGACTCCATATTCATGACCTCATTTAAAGCCAGTACCTCCCTAAGGCCCTACCTCCTAATACCATCCTACTGAAAGTTAGGGTTTCAATGCATGAATTCTGATGGGGGTAGGGGGATAGTGGGGGGAGAAACAAACATACCACAGGTTTTTGTTTGCACAGATATCAGCTAAATTCTCTTGAGTAGTATTTTCTCTGGCTTTTATCCTGTGTTTAAGCCTGAATTCTCAGGTTGATTAGCCATTGGGAGGTAGCAGAAATTACTTGAAAATCACATTAACCAGAAGAGTGAAATATCATGTCTTAGAGAATATTTGTGGGGAAAGAAACCCAATCAACTAATTTAAACAAATGAAAAAAAAAAAAGGAGTGTTGTTGGAAAGATAAAGGGAGAGCTACAGGACCCATGGGCTGGAAGTGTGGCCAGGGCTGTTAAAGGATCCAGAGCAGGACCAGCTGGCCAGGCAGTGGCTGCCATCTCTGTTCCTTTGGCGCCACCTCGGGTGTCACCTCTGCATGCCTCTGGGCAAATGCTCCTTTCATCCCTCTCTTTGCTACCCACTTTCTCCACTCCATTTGAACTCAGGCTAAGTCTGGCCCCTAGCCCTAGCTTAAAAAGTCCCCAACAGAGAGTAATAATGGCCTTTGTGCACCAGATCCAAATTCTTGGGATGCAGGAGCTCACTGATGTTACTTAGGTCGGATGGTCACCCGGATTTGATCAGTTACACTGAAGAAGGGATTATGGATAACCAAGGACTACAGGGGTCCCTCCCTGCCACGAGGTAGGCATGGACACCTAGGAGGTAGAGATTTGACTGAACAGATGATCCCCCAAAGGAAAAAAAATTACAAATACATTTCAGAATATGCTCTTGGCTCTAGGGGAAAAGGGGGAATAGAGAAAGGACAGAAAGAAAGGAAATAAGACAGACATGGCCTTTAATCAGACATCTGTGTATGGACAGATGTGTGTATATATGCCCACATGCACACATCTATCTAGTCCTTCGGGCCTTATACCAGTTTTACTGCCTTAGGTAGAGGGTTTCAGGGTATATGTCAGTTTCTGGAAGTGCTGGTGACCCAGATGGAGAGGGTGAACAGAATCAAGCTAATGCAGAGCACGGGGTGAGGTCTAAAGTACAGCCTTTTGTCGTGTCCTCTGCACTGTTTCCTCGGTCCCCAGCGCCAGATCTGGGCCTGGCAGAGAGTGGGCATTCAGTAGTCTTTAATGAGTGAAAGAATGAAGCCTGAACATTCATCCCAACAAGGTGGATGACCAAAGCTAAAATCAGAACACTGGGCCAGAGGGACCAAGGAGTGACAAGAGAAGGTAATCCAGGAGCGGCCCAAGCAGGCACCCACGGTTGCCTATTTGCTCCCTCCATGCCATATTTGGGGGGAAAGTCGGGAGGAGTGAAGACAGATTGCATTGAGGGAGATGGGGCAGGGCAGAAATGATGATGACATCCTCCTCCTTATATTAAAGTTGCTTTTCTATTTGTTCACCTCCTGTTTCATTTGTAAGATTCTTAAGGGCCAGAATGGTGTCTGACTTATTTATCTATCCCCTTGCCCCGAATAACTATCTATTCCTCTGTACGACTTGCATTCAACAAATATTGTTTGAATGAATAAATACATTAAAAATTTAGGAAACCAGGAAAAAATAGTTCCCCTATTGATTTAATAGAGAATTTTTGGTGCATAAAGTGGAGTTTAATACATGCTTTTATCCTCAAGAACTTGTCAACAGTGTAAGAGTGTTGGGGGATAACTATTTAATTTTTACCCTCTTTTCAGAAAAATTATTATTTCTATAGATGACAGTTTTTTTGAAGTTTGATTTATAACTGATTTTCAACACTTCATGTTGAAAGAGAGCATCCTTTTAGCTTGTGGTATTTACTG
The DNA here is from genome assembly GCF_017311325.1 of Ursus maritimus. Taxonomy (NCBI): domain Eukaryota; kingdom Metazoa; phylum Chordata; class Mammalia; order Carnivora; family Ursidae; genus Ursus; species Ursus maritimus. The sequence goes on from NW_024426230.1 coordinate 2,705,372, forward strand.
TATATTTTGTGTACTGATATCATTTCTGTCCAAGTTTTGGTCGTAGCCATTACACAAAATAAGTTGCATCTAACATTCGCTGGAGCAATTTCTTTTTTATATTGAATTTGTGTCCTGTAAACTTGCTAGACTCATTTATAGTTCTAGTAGCTTTTTCATAGCTTCTGTAGTATTTTCTGTAACGATCGTGTCATCTGTGAATCAAGACAGTTTTATTTAACTGTCTGCCAGGAAAAGGCAAACACTCTTTAAAGGAATACAAGCAATCCAGTGCTTGACGGCATAACCGTTCCAATGTTCAGCAGCCAATGAGAAGTTATTAGCTATCCAGGGGCGCCTGGTGACTCAGTGAAGCGCCTGCCTTCAGCTCAGGTCCTGATCCCGGGGTCCTGGGACTGAGCCCTGTGTTAGGCTCCCTGCTCAGTGGGGAGCCTGCTTCTCCCACTGTCCCTCACCCTACTAGTGCTCTCTTTCTCTCACTCTCTCGAATAAATAAATAAAATCTTAACAAAAAAGAGAAGTTAATAGCTATTCAAAGAAGCAAGGAAATATACCACCTAACCAGTAGAAGAATCAGTCAATAGAAACAGACCCATAGATAATAAAGCTGATTCAGTAAGCAGATGAGGACTTTAGCTATCATATATCCTCAAAGATTTTAAGGACAACCTGAATATAAGGAGGAGAAACAAGAACGTTCTGAGAGAAAAAAGAAGAACCAAATGGAACTTTTAGAGATGAAAAATATGGTATCTCAAATGTCAAAAGAAATTACTGGCTGAGTTTAACAGGTATTCTGTTGGCCTCTGTCCCTCCCAGGACCTTAGCAGGGCCACTTTCTCTCCCTTGAATTCCCTCTACCTCCTCTGAACCAAAGCAGGCTCAGGCATGACTCCCTCCCTCCTGGAATTCAGGAGGTAAGGGTCGGTCCCACCACCTACAGTGTTGTGTGATTATTTCTCATTCTGGAACATTCGGGGCTACTCCTCACTCTATATTTGGGAAGGGGTGGTGGCTTAGGTGATTATTTCTATAACTTGCTTTGATTTGATCCTCTTTCTTGATATGGTTTATATACAGAAGTTTCCAGTGTGATCGAACAGCCACTTCCCAGTCCTCAGTCATTTCTGCCCTAGAATAGAGGTGCTAGATTTAAAGACGGGTGCCTCAGGAGGACTCCTGGTCTCTGGCCGGGGGTTGCTCACACCCTCTTCCCCACAGATTTTTATGTAAAATATCATCATTAGGCCTCTGCTCTTAGAACTAGGGCATTCAGAGTCTTGGTTATAGACACAATGGTTGAAAATGACCTTGAAACATCCCACTGTCATAGGCATATACAGAGGGGATGAAAATTAGACCATAAAATCTATTTCCCAATTTTCAAAAAAGTTCTTCCAGCATCTCCATAAAGAGCTTGTGTGACTAATAGGCTATAAATAAATATAACTTTGATGCATTATGCAGCATGTAGTCTGACTGGAACTGAGACAAATGAGGCAAATAGATGCTCTATTCAGAATCATCAGAATCTTTAACGATAAAGTGCAGCTAACGCACATGTGACTCGTTTCAAGCCTGAGCATATGTGAAGAAAGTACTTTTACATAAGCCTATGTGCTGATGTTAAAGTGCACGGATTTTTATCTCTCCTTTTTGTAGATATAAGGAAAATGGCGAATTTATAAAAATACCTAAGAAAATTGGTGAGCATTCCTCAAACATATTGTTGGGAGGGGTTCCCCTTGAGTTACCCATATTTGTCCCATTCTTTTCTCATTATTGTTTTAATAGGTAATATATTCACATGGTAAGAATCATATATGTATGTGTACACGCAGGTGTGCACGCACGTGTGTATACAGTGAGATGTCTCTCTCCAACCCCTGTTCCCCATTTGCTCAGATCTGTACCACTAATGGCACCACTATTATTAATTGCTTATTTATCCATCCAGCATATCTTTCTTCACATTCAAGCTGATGCCAATATATATTCTTTTTTTTTTTTAAAGATTTTTATTCATTTATTTGTCGGAGAGAGAGAGAGCGAGCACAAGTAGAAGGAGTAGCAGGCAGAGGGAGAAGCAGACTCCTTGCTGAGCCCAGGACTCGAGCCCAGGACCCCGGGATCATGACCTGAGCCGAAGGCAGATGCTTAACTGACTGAAGCACCCAGGTGGCCCACCAATATATATTCTTAATTTTACCCAAAAGCGAACACACCAAACACCAGTGTGTACTACCAGCAGGTCAAAAGCAGGGCGGTTGAGGTGTCCCACCTAGACGTAAAATGAATGTCAGCAGTTGTCTAGAACTTGTGCCCATATAAGAGTTTGGAGGAAGGAGTATTGACCTACGCCGTTTAGAATTATTGGCACATGGTTATTAAAAAAAAAAAGCAGACCAATTTCTATTCCTTTTTAAAAACTGCTTTTAAATTTCTGCAGACAGCGAAGCTCTGATTGCCTGCCTCGGTGGCATGATGCTGTCACCAGTCTGTTTGTAGTGCAACACTTTTCTCAACATTTTATAGATCTTTCCATATTGGTAAAGAGAGAACTTCTCTGTTTTTACAGCTGCAAAATATTCCATTATGTGGGGGAGCAACAACTTTTTTTACCTAGTTCATTGTCAACAGTTGATGGTTTTTTAGGGTTGCTTCCAATCTTTTGCTTTTTTATGGACTGTGCTGCAGTGAACGACTCATATGTATGTAATTTTGCATATATGCAGTTATCTGTAGGATAAATTTCCAGTTACGGGATGCTGGGACAAAGCGTGTATGCCTTTGTAATTTTGACAGAAATGGGCAACTTTCTTCCTATAGGAGAGAGCAAATTTACACTCTCACCAGCAATATGCAAAGCAGCCTGTCTCTCCAAGCCTTGCCAAGAGCGTGTTATCAAAACAGTTCGGAATTTGCTACCCTGATAGGCGCAAAAAACACGTCTCTCAGTGCGTTTTTAATTTAGATTTTTATTGTGAGTGAGGTTGGGCATCATTTCATTTTTTATTTTTATTTTTTAAAGATTTTATTTATTTATTTGAGAGAGAGAGGGAGAGAGCACAAGCAGGGGGAGCAGCAGAGGGAGAGGGAGAAGCAGGGTCCCCGCCGAGCAGGGAGCCCAGTGCAGGGCTCCATTCCAGGGCCCCAGGACCATGACCTGAGCTGAAGGCAGATGCTTAGTCTGAGCCACCAAGGCGCCCCTAATTTCATTTTTCAAAGTGACATTTTATTCTCTTTCTCTGAGCTCTTTGCATTTGTTTTGCTCATTTTTCTGTGCCCTGATTCTTCTTGCCTCCTTCATTTCTAGGACTTCTTTCCACATTATGGAAATTTTTACTCTACATGTTGCAACTCTTTATCCAGTTTATCATTTGCATTTTAATCTTGCTTGTGCTCTTGATCGTGCAGAAGTTTGTGTAATCGTGTGCGTGTTTTCAGTGTGTACGCACAGTTGAATTCATCAGTATTTTCATTACTTCTGAAGTTTGAATCCTGCCTTTCTTTTATGAACTCTGAGGGTCCTCAGGGTAACCAAGTGGTTACTAAGGGGAGATTTTTGTTTGTGGAAGTATTTCATCTAATAAATAGAAACGGAATGATAGAATCCGAGTAGCGCCTTCTGCAAGCCCCACTGGTATAGTGAATCTGGATACTGATAAATCAGTGGCTGCTAACATCACAAAAGGGGAGACAAGCAGGTATTATTTGCCTCCTAACTAGAAATAGATAAAATCACTGATGACATGGTCTTTGCAAAATAATGAATCTGGATTTGATCAGGCATACAGATCTAACAATTTATCAGAAGTACAAAGGAGAGTAAAGGATGAACAAAAACATTTCTTCTTCTCTACGGAAAATAGGTACTTGGTTTAGCTCTGTTTCTTTGAAAACTAGCTTCTCTCCCATTCCAAGTCTTGAGAGGCCAGATCTTAAGCTATCTCCATCCTGGAAAGATCAGATTAGCCAACTGTTGGGTTTTCAGAACATTTTATTTCTTCCTGGTTAATAACAAGCCCAGGCCCTATGAATCCATAGGGAAAAGCAGTATCCATTTCCAGGGGCTCATGGGAAAACAGTGTTTAATGGGATTGCATGAGCCCTAAAAGCTCAAATCCTTTTCTGAAACCCTTTTCCTCTGTGTCCATAAAGTCTGCAGAGTAAATCCTTATTAAACTGATAGCTATTATTCAAAATAGCTCACATTTCAGAGCAATTACTATTCCCCAGCCAACTAAATGCCCAATTAGTCTTTAATAAAAACAGCACCTAGTACAGTGCCCAGCAGAGAAAAGTATTTAACAAATCCTTTATTGCCCCATTCATTTCACTCGGGTTACCTACATCATATTTATACAGTTTCTTTCTAAGATAAATACTACCCACGGGTTGACTATAAAGGAATTCCTTGTTATAAAGAATACTAATCCACAACCACGAAGGCATAGGCCTTATTCCTTTTGTTCTCACAATATCCCTGTCAAGGCAGGAGAACGGGGCATCATTATTCTTTTAACATAGGCTCAGATGAGGGCAGGAGCCCTGCAAGTCTTCTTCCCTGTGCCAACTCCCAGTGGCCTTCCCTCCGACGTGGGTGGGAGTGCAGAGTATCCGTGCAGAACGCCTGGCCGGTAAACTCTCCCGAGATACGTGCTCATAAAACTAACTCTGTTCCGTTGGGCTTCTTAAAATATAATGATAACCCAGAGGGTTTTTCAAGAGTGAAATATTAAAATGGTTAATCTTAAATGGACTTGCTGGACTCCTCAAATCAGCATTTCAACAATTTCGAGCTTCATTTTGACCACCAGTTCCTCCCCCTAGAGAGCTGACGGGAGGCATTTATCAGGAGTGCCTGGTAAAGGGTCCCTGTCCTACCTCTATCGTTATGTATTAATACAATGTCCGTTTAAAACTTAGGTTGCAGGGGACTCAGAAGATTCCTTCCTCAAAGTATTCAATGTACGACATTTCAGTTAAGGGACATTTGCTATGCTTGCTACAAATTCTCATAAGGCCATTCTCCCGCCACCCCTGCACATTGTAATACCCATGCCACCTTCTCCTTGCTTTCATGGTCTGCCTTGAGCTTGCACAAAGCGCTCTGCGTTGTGCTGCCCCCCACCTCCCAAGGCTGCTCTTGTGTGTGCATTTGCAGCAGAACTGTCCCTGCGGTCCTGTGGTTCATTTTGAGCTGACCCTCTGCGTGGGGGCAAATGCTATTTGTTTTCAAGAAGGAGCATGCTGTTTTGTAAGGAGCACGGAACTTGGAATCAGGGAAAGAGCCAAGTTCAAATCTCGGTTCTGTTGCTCACCTGACATGACTTTGAACAATTTGATTTATGTTTATAGCCCATGCTTCTTAAATCTCTTAAATAGGAATATTACCAACCTTGTAGAATTGTGTGATAATTGATAATATGTGATAATCCTAATACAGAGCCCATGTTTAATACTCTCTTTCACTGATTATAAGACATCATGGATTATAAAACACAGCATTATGTGGGTGCCTGGGTGGCTCAGTCGGTTAAGTGTCTGCCTTCGGCTCAGGTCATGATCCCAGAGTCCTGGGATTGATTCCCATATCGGGCTCCCTGCTCACTGGGGAGTCTGCTTCTCCCTCTGCCCCTCCCCCCTGCTCATGCTTGCTGTCTCTCTCTCTCTCTGTCTCTGAAATAAATAAAATCTTAAAAAAAATAAAAGAGCATTATGGGTTGATCATATTTTCTGGGAGCAGGATTCAACATTGAAAGAATATGTACCAGGAGATCCAGTGCACCCAAAGAAAGCTGGTGACCTGGAGAAGTAGACGAAAACAAAACCAGGAGGATGGAGGGTGCCGAGGAAAAATGTTACCGAGTTTTGCTTGGCCCAGCTGTAAACCTTCAGATAGAAGAGAATTTACAATTCTTTTGAAACATGCTTTGGTTTCCTGCAATTCCTGGCTATGTTAGTTGGACTATCTGGCTGCAAGTAAAAGGAAAAAATCAAGAGCTTTCAAGGATAATTCACAAAGTCCAAGGTGAAATCAGGTGGCCTAGGACTGCTGCCCTGGTCTAGGACACCTGTGTGGGTGGCCTGCTACCATCTCTGCCCCTGACCCTGGGACAGAAGCTCTGTGGTCTTCCCCCTGCATTTGCTCCTTGTTTGGGGCAGGAGAGATAGGATAAAGGGGCCTGAGATCTGGGTGCAGGCCTTGGGACAGGGGGAACAGGTAGCCCCTTGTTCTGCTTTTTTTGGGCCTTAAGTCTGTCTCTAATCTAGACAAAAGAATTCCCTGGCCACAAAGGGACAGCTTGGAGGCAGCCCATGGAGCATAGGATTTAAGGACCCAGGAGCCTGTATGCTGAGCTTTTCCCCTTGTTCTATGTCTTTCCATTTGCGACATCTGGTGCACCTGCACCAAGGAAAAGACAGAATGGAGTGACTCGAAGAGTCAAATTAGGAATTTCAATGGCTGAAAGGAGCAAAAACAAAGTCTTTTAATTCAGAGGCATTCAGAAGAGATCAATATGTGCTGTCCCATCGTCGAAGACACTCTGCCCCTGCTCTCCTTCCTGGCTCCTCCTTTCCCATCACTTTAGCAACACTTCCCTTTATTCTGCTTCCTTCAAGCACCCAAGGAAGTTTCAGGTTGCCTAAGAGATATTTGAGGCAGAACTTTCTTTCCGACCTCTGTGGAACCAATCATCGTGGGAGTTTACCGAGAGACTTTGGCCTGAATCTCCATCAAACTATTTATAGCCATCAAAAATGCATCAGACTATTTCTACATCCATCAGACCATTTACCACGAAGCAGCCTGTAGCTTCCCTCACCAAGGGGGACCTCCGTCAGGAAAAGGGAAGACGGATGAACATCGGGGTCAGGGGCTATTCAGTTTTGCCTCCAGATAGCAGTTCTCGAAGGAGCGGCAGCTTTTTACCTGGTAAGGAGAGATATCTAGTGGCTGCTGGGGCTGCATTCAGGAGGGATGGAAACAGGTGGGCACTGTAAATAAGATAGGCCAGAATCCACAGGCTCAGGCCTGGACAAAGGGTTTTCCGTCTTAAAGGACAGCATGACACCAGAGTGAGGTCTCTGTTTTATGGGGCTGAGCTCAACCAGCTCTGTCCCAAAGCCAGGGGAATCCCAATGGGCATGAGATTCTTTGGGCAGAAATAAAATTATTTCTCCACCTTTTTGCTCCAAGCTCTGGAAGCTGCCAGCTTGCTCACCAAACTGCTGCATTTTGTGTTTGCTGGCGCAGAGGAATAGCGCTTCCCTATAGCATACCACCAGATGGTAATTGGATTCTAATAATAGAACAAAATACAGAGAATTCCCACTGCTTGGCTGGGTTTTAACTGATGTGACAGCAGAGAGCCAGCCCCTCCACCGCGTGCCCGTGTGGGGAATGAGCTGTGAAGGCTGGCCTGTTAAGCTCCCTCTGAAACCCGGGCTTGGGGAGGATGCACAGTTACCGGTCGGCGTGGCCCTGCAGGCTCTAGCCTTCTCTTTCTGGGTTGCCTCTAGAGCTGATTCTCTCCTCGTAGTTTCAGAAATCCCCAAGGGAGCCTGGGCTTCTGCACTGAGGCCCACTCTTCTCTCTTCTCTGCTGTACCCAGTGGGAAGCAAATGTTCTGGAACTGATCATTTGAGCACCTTCTCTCTTTCCTGCCACCCTCAGACCATATCCTAGTGTACGATGACTCCTAAGAAGATCCCTGCCAGAAAATATAAGCTATCTTGGGTGGAAGTGGGTTTCCTCTGGGTCTTGACTCCAATTTCTGGAGCAGTGTGAACTGTGTCATTTAGATATGGGAATAAGCTACCTGCAGCACATCTCAATTTTTCTATGCTACCTAGAGGACATGTTCCCAGGAAAGTTACTCAGAATGAGAGTCATAAGAAATTTAGACTGCCCTGAAAAAATAGGGCCAACTAATCGAGGTAACCTCTGTTTTCCAGAGACCATGTCTGAAAATATGCCCATGATGGCAACCCACTAGATTAGGGCCCACCTGCTAAAGAATTAGGACTACAAAGGCACATAAGATAATCACTGATTTCTCGATTCATCTGACAATATTAAACACTGATATTTGCTCACAGTGTTGTGAGAGGAAAAAAGTCATCAAGACGTGAATTCCCTGACCTAGAGTTGTCTACAATCTGAATCGTAGACTGAGCCTCAGAAATCACCTAGCCCAGCCTCCTCTTTTTGCAGATGAGGAAAATAAGAATCAGATAAGTAAAGTGACTGTTTTACTTTGTTACAAAGTGTGAATGAGTCAGGAGGCATCCAACATATGACTCAAATCCATAATTACATTCACCGTGCAAATCGAAACTAGGTGCACATGCTAGAATCAGCTGGAAAAGGAGGGGGGGTGTGAGGGTAGGAGGAAGGTCAGGACTCAAATGTCTCGAGCTCTAATCTCTGTGGTTTGCCTTGTGAAGGACTGTGGACAGTCTGGAGAACCCGAATACAGACACTCTCAGAAAAGGAGAGCGAGCCCTACAGTGCATGGTCTTTACAACCTCTTTGCTGTTTAAGTTCAGAGCGATCACTTCGGGCTGAGCAAGCGGGGCAGGCTTCCTGGAGGTAGGGATGTTGGAACTGAACTCTGAAGGACGGCTGCGGTGAGCAAGAGCAGGAGCCGCCGGCCTGGCCAGGGCGGAAAGTAGCAGTTCTGGATAGTAGTTTGTATGAATCTGGTGCCCTTTTAAATGTGGCTGGAGAGAGAGAGAGCTCAATGCCTGCATTATTCATGAAAAACATTAGAGGCACTCCAAGCATCAGGGGTTAAATACCAGGATGGACAATGCGGAAGTCAGTTATCTGAAGTGGTGGTAGGAAGGGTTCATAAATGTTGCCTGTTAAGAGGTTAAGTTTTTTTTTTTTTTTAAAGATTTTATTTATTTGACAGAGAGAGAGAGACAGCCAGCGAGAGAGGGAACACAAGCAGGGGGAGTGGGAGAGGAAGAAGCAGGCTCACAGCGGAGGAGCCTGACGTGGGGCTCGATCCCACAACGCTGGGATCACGCCCTGAGCCGAAGGCAGACGCTTAACCGCTGTGCCACCCAGGTGCCCCAAGAGGTTAAGTTTTGCCCCGAATTGGAGTGTTTATATGTAGGCAACTATATATTGAGATGCATTTCTGTGGGAGATCAAGACATTTTGAAGAATGATATAATAATAGAATTCCTGTGTTGGGGACTGAATATGAGCTGGAAGGAAATATCTGGTGAAGAAGAGAGGTTAGCACTCCCAGAACTAGATTTTCTTTGGGGCTTGGGTGAGTGAATAAGTGACTTCGGAAATCACATATACAGATGTTTCCTGCCTAATATGACCTAATATGAGATACTGGCTGCCTCCCCTGAACCAACCCCAAAGATGTCACATAAACAAGTTTGATGTGTCTAATAACATGGCGAAAAAAAAAAAAAAAGAAAGAAAGAAAGAAAGAAAAAAAAAAGAAAAGAAGAAGAAGAGTAAGGAGATCCTAGGGAGGCAGAATGTGATTGTGTCCCAGGGGGCATGGGGGACAAGGGGGATGGAGTGTGAAGAGGATTTCCACTTCTCCCAGAGACGATCTGGGGGAGATCTGGAACAGAATACAAGAGAGTTTTCTAGTTGTATCCTGCTCATTCACTTATATTGCTGGGGCAGAAATTTTCTTGCCAGGCAGAAAAACAGCCTCACCGGCCCAGCACCAGCTAGAAGCATCAGGATGGCATCAGGGAAATGCTGGGACCCACCTGGGTGGAGAGCAGACAGTAAATTGGGGGTGACGGCCTGGTTCCTGAGGCTCCCTCTTTTCCAGGCCTTCCTGGCCCATAGTATAAAAGAGTGTGGATTCTAAAGCCAGACAGGCCAGATTTGAATTCTGCCTCCACCATTTATTGCTCTGTGACTTTGGGAAAGTTACTTGCTTTCTCTGTTTTCTCATCTCTAAAATGGACATAACAGTGTTCCCTAACTCTTAGGGTGGATTAAAACAATGCAATACATATAAAAGTACTTAAAACTGGGTTGGTACATACTAAGCGCTTAAGAAATGTTGGCTGTTATTTTGAAAGCTAGAGGAAGTTGCCTCGAGGGGCAGTGTTGCTGTTCTGGGAGTTGGGGAGTATTTAGGGAATGATATGTTCTAGGGGTGTGTGTGTGTGTGTGTGTGTGTGTGTATTTCTGTCCTGTCTAACCCATTATGGAGCTTTTTCAGTCTGAGTTATTAAATACTCTACACCAGCTTTCCGTTGCTGTGTAATAAACACGTCAAAATGGTGTTGAATAGTGGCTTAAAGCACACCTTTATCAACTTGTATTCTACAGGCTGGCAACTGGGGAATTCGGTTCTGCTGGTGGTTCCTCTGTAGTCAGGGGCTAATCAGCTAAATGGTTGTGCTCTGGGTGTTAGCTGGATGCCAGCTGGAAGAATGGGTCACCTGGGCCTTCTGTCATTCAGCCAGCTGGCTTGGGCTTGGGAGCCCAGAGGTATGTTTTTCACACACCGCCTGTTCACTGAGCTCATCCGGAGAGGCACGGGTGAGGACCTTTCTTCCAGGTATCCACTATCAGCCAAGGCAATCGAAACTCCCAGGGTAATATGAGTTATAGAGGAAAGGTGACAACACACCTATACTCTCAAAAGCAACAAAGGACAAATGGGTGGCAAAGGATGCAGGCTTAATAGACCAGACAGATTTAAAATAAGCATTGGAAAAAAAACCCTCAATAGCATAAGGGAAGATTCTGGAAATAGGAGCTAGGAACAGTCAAAGAAAAACTGACTAAAGATGCTGGGAATGAAAAATACAGTTGAAGAAACGAGGAACTCAGTGGGTCTTTGGAAGCAGAATGGGGAGAACCACAAAAAGGAACAAATGAAAGATCAGGTCAAGAACTCTCCCGGAAGATTTTAAAAAAGATGAAAACAGTTGAAACTATAAAAGTAAAGGCTAAGAGAGATGGAGGGCAGATAAAGAAGTTAATATCTGTATGTGAGGAATTTCAGAGGGAAAGAGCAAAAATAAGTGAAGGAGAGGAAATACTTGGAAAAAAGCAATCGAGCGTTTTCCAGAATGAAAGGAGGATGTGGTAGGTTTAATGGTAACGGCCCCCAAGTTGTTTCCTCTCCCTACATCCATGGTCTTTGGGGGTCCTCTCCACACTGATTCTGGGCTTGGCCGAGTGACTTTTGTTAGCTGATAGGACACGAGAAGAATCGATGCAAGCAGAGACTTTAAAAGCGCTGCCCATTGGGGCTTGCCATCCTGTGTTGCTTTTATTTTATTTATTTACTTTTTAATGATTTTTTTTTATTTGAGAGAGAGAATGAGCTGGGCAGAGAGGAGCAGAGGGAGAGAAGAAGACTTCCGCTGAGCAGGGAACTGGACACAGGGCTCAGTTCTGATCCTGGGATCATGACCTGAGACGAAGGCAGCTGCTCAACCGACTGAGCCACCCAGGCGCCCCCTGTGTTGCTTTTAGAAGCCTCAGTTACAGTATGAGCAATCCCGGGCCAGCCAGAGGGATGACGAAAGACAAGTGGCCCAGTTTTGACCGATTCTTCCAGCTGGCATCCAGCTAACACCCAGAAGCACAACCATTTAGCTGATTAGCAGCTGACTGCAGAGGAACCGGCGGCAGAATCCAGCCCAAATTCCCAAATTGCCAGGCTGTAGAATACAAGTTGATAAAGGTGTGCTTTAAGGCGCTACATTTCGGTGTGTTCATTACACAACAGGAAGCTGATATGGAGTGTTTAGTAACTCAGACCGAAAAAGCTCATAGTGGGTTAGCTAGGACAGATTTACACACACACACACGCGCACACACACACACACACACACCTAGAACAAGAACGTAAAAGGCAAAGGGAAAATTCTAAAATCTTTTGGAGAGAAAAAAGCAGAGCAAGGGAAAAGGAATCAGATGGGCATCAGAATTCTCAATAATCCTGAATATAACGAAATGGATAGTATTTCTGAAGTATTAGAAGACAAGAACTTCCATCCAGAATTTTAGATGTACTCGATCATTTAAATATGATGGTTAAAATAAAGGTATTCTCAGACATACCAGGCCTCAGAGCTTTAACATACAAAAGCTGCTTGAGAAAATCATTAAAAGAATTCTTTCAGCAGGGGCACCTGGGTGGCACAGCGGTTAAGCGTCTGCCTTCGGCTCAGGGCGTGATCCCGGCGTTATGGGATCGAGCCCCACATCAGGCTCCTCCGCTATGAGCCTGCTTCTTCCTCTCCCACTCCCCCTGCTTGTGTTCCCTCTCTCGCTGGCTGTCTCAATCTCTGTCTAATAAATAAATAAAATCTTTAAAAAAAAAAAAGAATTCTTTCAGCAAAAAGAGAGATTAAAACCAAAGACTATGAATATAAAAGTGAAAAGATAAATCAGCAAATTTAAGTTTTGTCTGAAAGGAAGGAAGAAAGAATGGAAGGAAGAAAAGGAGAAAGGGAGGAGTGGGCATATTCTTAATAACCCAGAAGTAACATTGTGGATGATAGCAACAGGAAAAAACCGAATGTCATCATGATTAAGCAGTAGGACTCTTGAGCCAGATGCTTTGGGTCCAAATCCTGCCTTGGTCATTCTAGCTGTGTGACCTTAGATGAGTTACTTAATCTCTCTGGGCCTTGGCTGTAAAATAGGATTGATAAAACAGAACTCATATGATAGGATTATTTTGTGAATTAAAAGACCTAGTTTTAAAACCTTGGATTCGTACCTGGTTTATAATAAGCTTTCAATAAATGTTTGATGTTACTAATATGGGGAGGAGGCTAAAGGGAAGTGGGAAATAGAGAATTAAAATCAATGGACCAAATGAAGCACATTATTTTAGACAGCAATAAGCACTTTGAAGAAAATAACTCGAATGGTGGGGCGCCTGGGTGGCTCAGTCGGTTAAGCATCTGCCTTCAGTTCAGGTCATGATCCCAGGGTCCTGGAATGGAGCCTCACGTCGGGCCCACTCTGCAAAGGAACTTCAGGACTTTCACACATCCCAGAGGGAGGGCAGGAGGAGACAGCACCCTAACAATGACTAAAATTGAAGTCCCCACCAGGCGAGGTGCATGGAAGCCTCCAGGTCAGCTTCATTAAAGAAAATGTGACATATCTCTCATGCTCTCGTCTATGCAGCAGGACTCAGGTGTCTACTACAAAGACAATTCTTTAGTTTCCCTGTTTCTTCTACATTCCTTTGTCTTCCTTTAACTCAAACCCTGTAGTGGCCATATTTGAAGTCGTCTGTGGGGAGGAATACTAGTTTGACTAGATTCAGGAAGTGGTGTTAATTATTCAAAACACTTGTGACCCTAGCTGTAGCCGAACCTTTGAATCCCATCAGCGTCCTCATGGACCCCTGCTCAGCTAGTATCCTGAGGCTCAAGCTAGTGTGTCTGCCGAAGAGATCTTTCTGAAGGTTAACTTGAAAGTTAGATAAGAGCATATTTTAGGTCTCAATTCAGTAGGAAAAGGGATGGTGATCAGAACTCAAGATCCTCTTCCAGACCTTCTGGAAGACACGACCATCATCACCACCACCACTGACGCCATTCTCCTGGCTCTGTGTCTGATTCAGACACCAGCTCTGATTTTTGCACAATGCCCATCAGCACCAAATACTCCCTGCTGAGTTCCTAATTTCACCAGTCACTAGATCTCTGATCAGTGGAATTCTGACAGTGGTTTTTTAGAGTCGCTCAGTCACAATGGCCATGCGATTTGGGAGATACTGACTCACTCTCATATCCCACTGGACTTTTAAAATGTATTATCATAGAAAAATGTTACCCCACTGGCGAATTTCATAAGGACACTGTAGCTCTAAAAGTCTATGACTCCAAATCTTACCGTGTGATCTTGGGGAAATTACTTACCCCTTCAAGCCTCAGTTACCTTGTCTATAAAGTGAAGGGAGTAATAGGATTGATTTTTGAAGGGTTATAATGAGGATTAAATCAGATAATACACGTAAAGCACCTAGCAAAGTGACTGGCTCATGGTAGCTTATAGTAAGTGCTTAATAAATTTTTGTGAGACGTGGCACTGGTGAAAAGGGAGAGGTTTGTTATCAGACAGGGTCAAACTGGGAAAACAGAATTCATGCTATATGTTTCGGGAATTACAAGTCTTAATATAGAGAATTAGGGCCTATACAACCATGAAGTGTTGGTCAGAAAAGCTGTCCCCCAAATCTCAGCCTGAAGAACTCAAGTGGGTGCTTCTCATGAGCTCACCAGAAATCATGGCAATTCTCAACAGTCCTGGAGCATCCCCGCTAATGATCGTAAGTCGTGTATGAAGGTACAACACATCAAGAGCTTGCTGCCATGTCTGGTTGCCACTGCCTGCAGAGAGTAAGGCCTCACCTTCTCTCCCACCTGTGGTTTCAGATGAGAGCCCTTCAGTGGTTGTTGACCCCAGCCAGGAACCATAGAGGGAAGAGGATTCTGGGACATGTAGTTCCAGGGCTTCATGTACATCCATACCAAAGCATTAGCCAGAGTTCCTCTTAAGTAGCAAACTGAACAGGTTAGATTTTCTCATCTCATTTCCACTCTGCATAGAGATACTAATGAGCAAAGAAAGAGTTCAGAGACAAAAACAGAACAAAACACAAAAACCTAGGTAGTAGCCAAGTGAGTAATCCTGGTTTTGATGTAATCTGTCTAGACTTTCCAGGAAGGACTCGGCTCATGACCTGGGAATGGATTTCTTGTGAAAATAATGATTGCACTTCTACAGCTTTCAGGTTGTGAAGAACTGCCATGATCACTATCTTCATTTTCACCCTCACTACAACCCCGGGGGGTAGATATGGCTACTCCAAGGTCACAGGTGTAAATACTCAGGCTGAGAGGCTCACCAAGCCAAGACCTCCTACGCATGCTCTTCAGAACCTGCCCTATCACCATACTCCTTAATGTAAAAAGAGAAATGAGTAAGTTAAATAACTAAATTAAAGAAAAAATCAAACAAGCAAGCAAGCAGCTGGAGAGCCTGTTTGTACCAAAGATTAAAATAATCCAAACACAAAATTTAAAAACTACATTATTCATGTTTAAATGTTTCAAATGCACAAGTCATAAGGGTCTTCTTCTGTCAAGTTACAGTCAGACTGACAGACTATTAAATGCAGACAGGACTTGATAGCTCAATCTCCCTACTCCAGGAAAGCCCCACCTTGTGCTTCAGGCATAGGGATGGAAAATAATGGATTTGGAACTGGTATCTTGAGTGTCTGGACTCTAAGACGCACTGATAGTTATGGGACAAGTTGCCATGAACTTGGCATATTGCAATGGTAATTTTAGCTCCTGAGATTACCTCCAAAATTTTGTATTGTTCTCTCCCCACTGCCTGAAGGAATTATAGCTTATCACAAGCCTTTATACTTGACGGTAAGTCTTTGATTAAACTTGAAGGCTCAAGCATAAAGTTTTAGCCGACAGTAACGTAACCCGGGGCGGGAAGCCAGCCTGAAATGGGTGCTAAGGCAGAGAGTTCCAATATGCCTCAAACGTGCTGAAAACAGCTGCACCAATTAAAAGGCAATTAAATGTGTAATAAATGGAAATGCTACAAAACCGTTCCGTAGAAAAGTCTGAATGGGGATTGCCGGGGTGTACTCAGTGAGAGAGAAATGGATGCCAAGGTGAAGGTTACCTGTCTTCTAGCGGATGTGCTGCTCTGCAGTGCCAGTGAGGCATCTTTAGAAAAACAACAGCTCAAAACCAGTTCTTTTCAGAGCCTGCGAGAGCGGCACAGTCACTGCTGGCCCATGCGGGGGAGAGAAAGGCACGCAGAGCACAGGCGCATAGATGGGGCTGGACCCGAGCGGAAAGATGGAAGGACAAGGATACAGGAGGACCGTGGAGGACGACTGTTTGGCAGCCTTGCCTGGGCCTGGAGCCCGCGAGCCTCAATATGTCCTGCTGTGACGGATGGGACAGAAGCCCCAGCAGATGAAGATGATGTTTTGAGCCAGTAAAACGAGCCCTTAAGGAGCTGCGCAGACTGAAGAAGGCAATACTTTTCCTTTTGGAGAAGTGCATCCCATCCCGTCTGATTTCATCACTCCAGAGTGGAGGAAAAAGATGCTCAGGTGAAATCCTGATACATCAGATCCTTATTGCTGAGTTCTATATTGCGGGCCTCTCTTGGGCTCAGGGTAACAGGGCGAATCAGTCAGGGTTCAAGCGCAGAGACAGAACCACTGTTCATCACCGGATAAAGGGTTTACTGTAGGAATGAGACCTAACTTACTACTGGGAGGATCTGGGGCAGTGAAGGTCCAGGAGCGAAGTTGGACGGTCAGAGGAGCCCATATCCAGTCCATATGAGATGCCAAGCACATCTGGCCTTGGAAATGGAACTTAGCAAAGGAGGAGATCATGGGAGGTCTGTGGGCAGCTGGGCCTCTGCGGGTCTGCCGGCAAGTATATGGGGAGGGACCTGGACCGATCCTTGGTGGACAGGATCAGCAGTCAGGAGGAAGAGCTGGCTGCAGAGGGCAGGAGAGTGAGGGTGAGCTGGAAGCCACTGGTGCCCCATCTGATCTTGATGACCTTCAGCAGGTAACAGATGGTGCTTCCCTTCCACGTTTCAAATTCCATGCAAGTCCCTCTTTTGGCCAACTCTCAACCAGAGCCATCTTAAGAATGGGATTTTAGCAGACCACATAGCCGAGGAGGCACAGAACGAGCTAGCCTACAGGCAGAGTAGTCATGACTGGAACGACCTGGTTCGGAGCTGAGGTTTTAGTGAGCGTGCAGGGTGGGACAGGGCAGGGGGAGAAGGCAGAGAGAAAGAGGGACCGAGAGCCAGGTCAAGATATGGAAGGGGCAGCTCATGGACCAGTAGGGTGATCTGAACAAGTGCATTTCTGGGAAGATAAAACTGGCTCTGTTTCCCCATGAGGGCTGAAGCAATGCTCATTTGAAGTGCTCGGTCGTGTCAGCTTGAAGCAGGGGCATGTGGTTCCTAGAAGTTAAAAGGGTTCTCAGCTTGTTAGAATGTCTTGTAACCTGGTCTGTATATCAGGACTACTCCTCGTCAAAGCGCCACGACAGGGACCCACCTACCGAATTGGCTGCAGCCACCCCAGCTCAAGTATCTCTCAGTCACAGAGATTTTCTCTACCTCAAGCTTTAGAATGACAGTAAAGGTGCTGAGTTACATTATGGATACATTTTGTCCAAGCCCGCTTAGGTAAGTAGATAGATCAAGACTTACAGATATATTAGAAAGCACTCTACAAATAAAATTACGGCGTGTTCATCAACTACCATTTCTCTCTAACCCCAGCATTCACCATGAACTCAGGTTATTATACTAACTCGGGTGAGTATACACTTGCCCCAAAGTGGATAGGGAAATATTTTTGTAGGGTTTCCTGGATCTTGCAGGTAGTAAATGAGAATGCCAGACCGGCACGAGGGCAGGCGTAAGTTACAAATCGTCATAGGAAACCTTTTGTAAAATTTCCAACCAGAATCCATGTCAAGATGGGCCGGCTTCCTTATTTCCCTTTGCAGGTGAGATGACTCCTCCCTTTTCTCTTGTGCCTGTTCTGTAGGGGTAGGCCTTTGAGGGACCTGCATATTTATGGAGCCTCCCACTCCCTGCTTTGCCTGGGCTTAGGGGGTGGTCTCCTGCCCCCAGCACTGCCATCCACCCCTCAGCCTCTTGGTTCCTGAAACGGGGCTCCTGTTTTGGCGTCCAGCTCTGCTGGCAGCAACCCTCTTGCTGCTTTCTTCTGAATTCAACCACACATTTAAAAAATACTTGCTATATTTTATGCTGTATTTTCAGGTGTTTTGTATGATTGGTTCAGTGGTTTTAAAATCGCAGATTTCTGGAGAATGAAATTGCCAAGACGATCACTAGAATTTGTTCCAGTCGACAGGGTGCGCCACACTGCACCATCCTCCGACTGGGATACCTACCCAGAATTTGAGAAGAGAGGCCTGGGCTAGAGAGGTTGCCTTGTCTTATCCTGTAGGAGTGTGTGTGTGTGTGTGGGGGGGTATCCCCATCTTATCATCCTACGTGCGGTTCTGTTGTCGGGGATCTCCAGAATAGTGAAAGGCAGTTTTTGTTCTTGAGCTTTCATCGTTTAAGTTTACTGCTGGTGAGAAACCTAGTCATTACCCGTGTCTTCGAAGGCAAAGGATCAAGTAGCTCTTGGTTTAGCTGTCTTAGTGCTCCTCCGTGGTTTTGAAGCTCCAGGTTAGTGATCTGTTGAGTAATGGAGATGAGCTCCGGGAAACTCCCGGACCCAGCAAACCATCTGCTCTTCTCTCTGCGCGCTGAAGATCACCCGAGCCCCCAAGTCAACGTGCCTTTTTAGATTAGGAACCAGGCAGTACCTAGAATAAAGGAACAGGAGTGGAAAATCAGCTCCCCCCCCACTCCTAGCCAGGAACATCTGAATGGAGACTTTGACATACTCTTCCTTTTCATTTATTTGGGTGCTCCTTCCATGAAAGTATTAAGCCATCTCTTACCTGAGGAAGAGTGTGAAAGTCGAAACAAAACGTACTCTTTCAATAAATATTTATTGTGCATCTTCCGTGTCAGTGTTGGGCATGGAAAGGAAAGGCCTTGTGAAACCGGTTGGAAGATCAATGGAGACTGGCAGGTAAGGGGCTGCGCTGCACCTGTGCTGGCTGATGGGAGTAGGCGTGGTTCAGATTAGGGGCCGAGTACCCCAGTGAGTGCACTGTGGCTTGCGTGCAGTATCAGAGTCGAGGCAGGTGAGTGGGGCTGGGGAGAGGGGCAGGTATGTTGCCCCAGCCTCCCAGAAGAATGTTCTGCCGAAAACCTGATGCAACAGTCAAAGGTGCCTAAAATCAGATGGTGTGTGAAATAAAAGTCAAGGTTCTATTTATTCTGTGACAGTGTAAATAAATCACATCTTCATGAGGATAGAAAAGAAATACAAAGAAAGATTATGAGAGCCATTTTGTACCTTTAAGTTCTAAGTGTAACTTGTCTTCATGTCTTTTATCATTTAATGTTCTTCGACCCTCCACCTGAGCGGTGGGTAAGTGTAGGCTTCTGTTTCCCTCCTGCTCTGACGCTGTGCATAGCTCCCCACCTCTCAGCGCCACCATCCCTTCTCCTGAACCCCAGCATCTTGGCTTCCACTGATGTTCAAACAATGGAAGGAATTACCCCAAATTTCGAGCACGGCCATTTCAAACCAAAGCTCTCTAGGGGGGCGCCTCGGTGGCTCTGTCAGTTAAGCTTCTGCCTTCAGCTCAGGTCATGATCTTAGGGTCCTGGGATCGAGCCCTGCATCGGGTTCCCTGCTCAGCGGGGAGTCTGCTTCTCCCTCTCCCTCGCTGCCTCCCCCCCCCCCCCCCCCCCCCGTCTTGTGCTCCTTCTCTCTCAAATAAGTAAATAAATAATATCAAAAAAAACCCCGCCCCAAACTCTCTAGAACACTGTGCTCTCTCTCCTAATCAAGGGGTACTTGTGAGTAGGGGTACGATGAGATGAAGCAAAGTTGGTTGAGTGTGATCTTCACAAAGCCTGGGGCGGTACCGATCTTATTCAGCGCTGTGTCTCCAGGACTGTTTTTTCTTAGTGCCTGGAAAGGAGTGGCTGCTCAGTATTTGTTAGCTCGGTGAATGAATGAGTGAGTGAGTGAGTGAGTGAGTGAGTAAGGCGAGGAGGGGAGCTGCAGGGAAGTCTATTGCAGGGAAGTTTATGGGTGTTCCTGCCGGGAGAAATGTCTCCCCCCTCCGAGCGGGATCTTCTGGGATAAACAGCTTTCTTTAGGACACTGGGAGGGATGTGGGTCTGCTGCCTGCTTAAGACCAATAAAGTCCTCCCAGGTCCCTGACACCTGCGAATAACTGACCATAATCGCAGGCCCTAGAAACGCTGGCCATTAAGAGAGGCAGGGAATTGAAGCTGGCACGAAGTCAGAAAAGTGTGCAGAGGGCTCTCCATGGGCCTCCTTCTGCAGGGTCGTCAGAACCATCGGTGGTCTTGGCAGCGGTGGTACCGTCATCAGGCCCATCGACTTCGAAGTTCCCACGCTGAACCTTCGTCCTGCGCATGTCACGGAGACGAAAAGCCTGACACTACCGTGTCTGCTTGGGGCCGCTCGGAGAGCTCCTGTGTGATTCCGCTAGATAGGAACCCTGAGCTCACACCGGAGCTGGTCTGCACCTCCCCTTCCCCTTGAAGACATACCGCCAGCCCTCCCCCTTTCCAAGATCCTAATTAAATCAAAGTTGATTATAGACAAAATTAATAACCAGCAAATATTTATATACATAAAACACGAAATACCCACACATAAAAAGAGACAAGCCTATAAACCCATGTGTTTGTATCCAGACAAACTGCAGTATTTTCCAACAGTGCAGCGGGGGAAGAAGGGGTGACGTGGGGGGAGGGGAGGGGCAGGAAAGAAAGGTATCTCATGGAGTAGGAGTTAGGAAGCCCGGCACGGAGTAAAACTTGCCCAGTCGGAAGATTTCCCTGAGCTGTGCTCTTTAAACTATCCCCATTAACCAAGATAAAGCACCGCAGATGCTCAGCCAGTGTCAGCTGCTGATTAGTGGAACATTAAATGTCTTCATTATGGAAAGAGATACTTTCTCATTCAGAAGCAGTAACGAGCTATTTCCCCTCGATTCCCGTGGGAGGGAGGGTAGGGGACTTCCATAGCTGTTCCCTCTATGATGGTGACGCGGTGGTACAGTGAAAGCTAAGCGTTAATGGTAAGAGTGGAAGAGAGGCCCATGCGCCTCCACTGACCCACCCGTGCCACACCTGAGCTGATCTGTGCACCCAGCTCTGTGAATTCTCCCGTAAGTTCCTCATTCTACTGCCGTCTGACTCATCTTCTCCGGCCCTATCACTAAATGATCTTAAGATATACTAAACTATTTTAGGGTCACCATGAGCCTACAATTTACCAAATACAAAACAAACAAACCACAGATAAGCTATAAAATAGAAAAAAAATTTTTTTCCCCTTAGATGAATGGCAGAGATGAGGTTGCAGGGCTTACAGTCCCCATTTCATTAGCTAGTGTGGTCTGGGCAAAAATGAGGCCGATCTTGGTGAACGGCACCTGAGTACTGCAAGCCCAACCAAGTGGCCTCAGTCACTACCATCACGCTAGGTGGGGTCTCTTTGCTCTCTAAATAGCAGGTTAACACATCTTTAAATACATGTTACGTGGCCATCAGTTTGGCCAATGTGTTCTTTTCCATTCTAATCAAGGAGAACAGGAGACTGTTCACATTCACGTGAGATGGACAACAGTATATGTTCATGGCCCTTCAGGATCAAGGTACTCACTCCCTTGGCTGTTAAGAGTGTTGACTGCAGATGGCTCACAGCCGAGTCCCTCCAAACACTTGCCCTTTCGTGCAGGGAGCATTCACGGAAAAGGTTGTGTGCTCTTGCAGTCGTGTAAGGCTCATCTCATTTACTTTGATCCAGGACATCTCTGCTGGGCCCTCTCTGTGGGATTGGCTAAGTCTCTGCGGCACCTGGATTGCTGTTCAGCCGCTGCCTTTGCCCAGTCCTGCTTCCCCCACTCCCTTAAAGATGTTCCCGAGACTGACTGCTCCCCGGTGAACCTCCTGTGTGCATATCTCTGACCATCTCAGGATCTGCTTCCCGTGAAATCCCTTCTGCGACAAACACTGGCCCTCTGGCGTGGCACTGCCACGTGCTTCCTCCAGAGCTTTCCTCAGTGTCGAAAATTCTGTCCCTCTTGTGGATGCTGCGATCTACTGCCCAGATCCAACCTGAGAAACGGAAGACTTATTTCCTCAGCACCTGGGACCAGTGCTGGGGACCAGCCCTCTTTTGAACAAACTTATTTGTCTTGAGTCACACCTCCTTTTAGGGACAGCCTGCAACACCCATGACGGATCCACCTGATGGTATAAATGGCCCGGCTCCCTCACTCCCACTTGGAAAAACTCTGAAGGGGCTGCTTCAGTTCCAGAGCTCTCATGGGATTGGCTGAGGCCCTGGTTTGGATTGTATAATGGTTCAATTCCCTCTCCCCAGTCCTGTGTCTTTCCCTTCCCAAAACCATGCTCTAACAAAAATCTCATGTGCTGGGGTGCCTGGGTGGCGCAGTCGTTGAGCGTCTGCCTTCGGCTCAGGGCGTATCCCGGCGTTGTGGGATCGAGCCCCACATCAGGCTCCCCTCTCTCGCTGGCTGTCTCTGTCAAATAAATAAATTTAAAAAAAATCTTAAAAAAAAAAATCTCATGTGCTAATCCCCATCTTAAACATCTTTCTGGTAAACCCAATCTGGAACGTTCCTCCATTCTGAGGAAATTCTAATCATCCTTTAAGAACTCAGCTCAGGGGTCCCCACATCTAGAACCTCCCCCAACCATATCCATACCAATCTCCCCTTCCCGACTGGGATAGTGTTCCCAGAACATCCTGCATCTTCCACTGTAGAAACTCTCTCAATTTATCTACGAGTGTGGCTTTCTCCCGCACTGGACCGTGTGCTTTTTGTGCTGCCCAACGGAGTATCCCAAGGGCAGAGAGAAGAGCACTAAACTCTGCCTCCGGGATCTGAATTTCCGTCTCAGTGCTCCTACTTATCTTCTGTGTGTCAGTCTGCAATGGTAAAATGGAACTGGTAATCGTTGTTCCCTTACCCAAAGGGCTTATTTATTTATTTATTTTTAAGATTTTATTTATTTGTCAGGGGCGCCTGGGTGGCTCAGTCGTTAAGTGTCTGCCTTCAGCTTAGGTCATGATCCCAGGGTCCTGGGATCAAGCCCCGCATCGGGCTCCCTGCTCAGCGGGAAGCCTGCTTCTCCCTCTCCCACTCCCCCTGCTTGTGTTCCCTCTCTCACTGTGTCTCTCTCTGTCAAATAAATAAAATCTTTTTTATTTTTTTTTAAAGAACGAGCACAAGCAGGGGGTAGGGGCAGGCAGAGGGAGAATCAGACTCCCTGCTGAGCAGGGAGCGGGGTGTGGGACTCGATCCCAGGACCCTGGGATCACGACCTGAGCCGAAGGCAGACGCTTAGCCTACTGAACCCCCCAGGCGCCCCTACCCAAAGGATTTAAAATTTATCAGTATAGCTGTGGTTGGGGAAACTCCAGGCAGGACCCCCTCAGGGGTGGTTAAATATACTCTCTTCTTAACAGTGTCCACCTGTCCAGCCTTCCGCAGGCTCAGCAGGAGAGCTGGCTGCCTGCAAGGAGACCGGGTGTAGCACACCAATCTTGGTTCTCAGACCAGGGATATGGTGATTTCAGCATAGGTCAGGGATTTGCTGGGGCAGTCCCAGTTTAATTTTTGAATCCAGATGATTAAAGAAGCATATTTAAATATCATTAACACTTAAGCTTTTGTAGCACTTTGTGTATAAACAAATTGCTAAGCCGCAAAAAGAAATCCTTTTTTAGACAACACAAGCCAGTTTGGGTTTCGAACAATTATTATTCTTTATATGCAGTAGCTCAAAGTAGTAAATTGGTACTGTGATTTATAAACTGCCCTTTATGCATTTGATTAGTGTGACTTCATTCCCCAGACACCTGGGTAATGAAATTTACTTGCTAAGTTTTCAGGGCTGAGGCTCTGACTTCCTGGAGTGAAATGTGACTTCAGCAATGTGAAGTCACTTCCTTAAAGCCCAGCTTAAGGTGACGATAGCAGTAACAATTTATTGAGCTCCTCCTGTGCGTCAGACTCTGTTTTGGCCATTACTTTTGTCTTTATAATGACCCTGCAAAGTACCTCTCCTTTTGTACAGACGATAAAACTGGGGCTTAGCGTGCTTCCTGGTGTGCTGGAGTCATCTCAGACAGGTTGTACAGAGCCAACAATGAGAATCCCTTCCTCATTTTGCACACTGGTGGCTGAAAATTGGCCATGGTGGGAGTATTTACATCACAAAAATTGGCACAAAAATTAGGGCTTTATTTATTTATTTGTTTGTTTGTTTTAAGAGTCTGTTGTTCAACATTTATCAGCAGACCACAGTTTCAGCTACTAACCAGCTGAGCCAAGATTCGAACTCTGATCTGTTAGTCTCCAAACTCTTGCTCTGTTCCCCTTTGATGGGAGAAGGCCCAGGCTGATGTCGGTACCTAGTGCTTTCCTAAAGCTTGGAAGCTGTCTGTTCTGAAGACCACCCCTCCTCCTGTCCCCAAACAAATTCTGCTAATTCAAGATCAGAAGCAAAGTTCTGCCACAGGCTCACCAGAATTCCCTTTATTCTGTGTCAACTCTTGCCAGAGAGGAAAGTCACATGGTGTGACTAGAGAAAAACCCAAGAGACAAAGACAGCTTGGCTCCTGTTTGTTCAGTGTCTGTGAATAAATGCGAATGAGGAACGGAATGAACCATTAGTTCCCAAATGCTTTGAGGAGCCCCACTGGAGAGCTCTTTTACTTGGCAGTGAGGAGAAGGACCCCATGGAAGCCTTAATCAACACCATCTAATTAAGGAGATGGAGTTGAATCTCTGGGCCAAGTGTCCATCTGCTTCCCATTTCCAATCATTTAGCACACATTAGAAGTGAACACAAGATAAACTTGGAACGACCTCAGCAAAGCATTGCGTTTCCAACACAAGAGAAAGACAAGAAGCTAACTTCCAAGAAGATAGCAAAATGGGGGGCGCCTGGGTGGCACAGCGGTTAAGCGTCTGCCTTTGGCTCAGGGCGTGAGCCCGGCGTTATGGGATCGAGCCCCACATCAGGCTCCTCCGCTGTGAGCCTGCTTCTTCCTCTCCCACTCCCCCTGCTTGTGTTCCCTCTCTCGCTGGCTGTCTCTATCTCTGTCAAATAAATAAATAAAATCTTAAAAAAAAAAAAAAAGAAGATAGCAAAATGGGCCACATGTCCTGCTAAAATCTAGCATGGACTGGAGTCAGATATTGGGAAAATTACCTTTAATTGATAGCTTTGTTTTTAATGACTTTGGACTCTTCTGGCTGAGGTGATCTGTCAGTCCCTAGGTAATATTTAATAACCATGCATGTTCATTTTGCATGTATTTTATAGTCCTTTTCTTTGTATGTTATTTCCATCTTTGGCTTTAAATGGTTAATTCTTTGAGGATAGGGGCCATCTCTATTAAGTCCTTGTAATAATAAGTACATGGATTGGTTCTCACGTAATGAATTTGTTCTAAGATTGAGTTGCCTATACTGGTGACTGTCTCAGCCTTGCAGAGTCATCCCTCTATCTTGACATGACAATTCTCCAAAGCCCTTCTGCTTTACTCTTGCTTACTTTGCTTCCGAGTAAGGGAGTGGGGATGTAAGGGTAGAGTGGTAAGAGCACAAGGCAACGTTCTACCCGTGCCCAACACAGAAACCCACATCTGTGAGCCCTGCGAAATCGGCTGCTTTCTCAGTCAGCAAAGAGTGTGTGCGGTTACCTGCTTTGGAACAATCCAGGTCGAAATGTGGAGTTCTTGGAAGACATCGGAAGAAGGCTTTCTTTTCAACAAATGTAGAAAAGTGTGGTCCAGGGGACACGCTTATCCTTTGGAGACTAACAGTGAGCACATTAACATGAATGACTGCAAACCAGGATTTTGAGAGTGTTAGTCGTTGAGTGGAATAGAAAACAGCTTTATCCCCATGTATACCTGCCCCAATACGGTTTATTCTTACTCCTTAGAAATCTAGAGCACACTCTCTGGGTTTCAGGTCATTTGCGGGAAGGAAAAGTCCTATGGCCACTGAATATTACAAAATAAGACTATCTTAGTAACTACAATTTCCAGCCTGTTTAAGAATAAAAAATCCAATTCATTAAAATAATATAAACACCTCCCTCTCTCAGCTTGGCATGGCTTCAGTCAGTGGAGAGGAACATGGGTGGGAGAGGCTGGGTGGCTGCTTTCTTCTTTCTTGATTCTGCCCTCTCCCCACCCCACTCTCAGTTTGCTAGCTGTGACTTCTGTTCCCTTCCAGTGCTGGAGTAGTGAGGAGGGACTGAAGGTAAGGACAGTTCTTACCTGACAGGTGCAGTCATGAACTGGTACTGTGGCCTCTGGGTTTGACAGATGTTCACCACTCCCTTGCCTTATTGCACTGGTGAAAACCTCCAGTAAGTACAAGATCCATCATTTCTGATCTCAGGTCTTGTTTTGTTTTGTTGTAGACAATCAAATTTATCATAGTATGCTAAGAGTTTTTGCTGTGAATGACTGTTGAATTTCATAAATTTTTTCTACGTCCATTGTGATGATCAAATGATCTTTTTTCTTTATTCTGTTGCTGTGTGAATTACATGGATCGACTTTTCAAATGTTAACACGTGCATCCTTGGATTAAACCGCATTTAGTTATGATATACTATCCTTCCTCAAATCATTGGATTTTAATGATATTATGTGTAGGATTTTGCATCTATAGTTTTGAGGAACACTGACTTACCATTTTTCTTTCTTGCAAGGTCTCTATCAGGTTTTACTATCACGATTATGTTGTCTTCATAAAATGACTTGAGAAGCACATGTTCTTTTTCTATTCTCTGGAAGAATTTATGTAAGATTGGTGTCATTTCTTCTTTAAATGTTTGGTAGACTTCACCAGTGAAAACATTAATCCTTGAGATTTCTTTGTGGGGTGAATTTATTTCTTTTGGATCGCACTGTGGGCTCTTTGGAGATCTGTCCATCACTGGGAACCATTCACCTATGAATCTCTGCCTTAAGGGGATGCACTCTCGCATTGGCTGCCTAAGACCCCTGCATTACTCTGCTTGGGCCACCATAACAAAACATCATAGACTGGCTGGCTTAACCAGCAGACATTTATTTTCTCACAGTTCTGGAGGCTGGAAGTCCAAGATCAAGATGCCAGCAGGATTGGCTTCTGGTGAGGGCTCTCTTTCTTGCTTGCAGACAACCACCTTCTCACTTTGTCTTCAAATGGCCTTTCTTCTGTGCACGCAAAGGGGGAGAGAGAGAGAGAGGGAGCTCTGGTCTCCTCCTCTTCTTATAAGGACACCAGTCCTATCAGATTGGGACCCTTTCCTATGACCTCGTTTAACCCTAATTACCCTCTTCAAGTCCCTGTCTCCAAATATAGTCACGTTGAGCTTCAACACATGAATTTTGGGGGACATAGTTCAGCCTGTAACAACCCTGATTCTCTGTAACCACCTCCACACAGACTCTCCCCTGTTCTTTTCCCACCACTTCTTCAGGTGGCCTCATGGGCAAAGCCCCTCTGGGATGGTTCTGCTCTCTCTCCCTCTTTCTGCTTACCTCTGGAGCACAGAAGATATCTTCATCTTAAATCCTGCAGTAGAGGGAATGATAACTACTCCCAGACTGGGGCCTCTACATTGCTGTCCCATGATGCTTCAGCTAGCCTCCAGGCCCTTCAGATTTCTTGTCTCTGAGCCAGATACCTGAGACTGCTTTCTAGAGGGCTCATCTGCAGCCCTCTGCAGGCCCCCTTGACGTCTTCATTGGTAGGTTTGAGGTCAGGGATGTGCCTCCCTCTTGGATGGGGTAAAGAGGCTCCCTGACCACTTACCGCTAAAGAAAAGCCTCTCTCCAATTCCCATCTTTGCTTTTGTCCTCCTCAGCCTCTTGATAGGCTGGAGGTAAGCAACGGGCTGAGCCACAAAAGTGGCTTTCATACACCACCTCTTCCAGTTTTGCTTAACTGGTCTAGCTGGTCCCTGTAATGCTAAAGTCTCTGCTGACACTGAGACTGTGTCCCATTTCCACCTCTTGCCATATTAGCTAGCATGCCGTGCAAGCCTCTATATTAACAAATTGTATAGATAAGGACTCAGAGATTGACAAACGTTTTGTACTGAGACAATTTCTGAGTCATGTACAATTACTGTTTTAAAATGGCACTTTCCAAAATTTAAGAGTCTGTCATCATCCTTTTGGATTATTTCCTGGGCCACACAGACCCACCAGATCATTTCCCCTGGAGCCTGGGAATCAGAGTTAGCAATTCCAGTCCAGAACTGGATCAATACATTATTCCTTTTGGATTATTTCCTGGGCTTATCTCAGAACTTAGAAAATGCCACCAGCACTCAAAGTAGATACTTTTGCACCTCATGGTGTCAGACTCAGACTCCACTTCACTCTCCCTTTGGGAGTGAGGACTTAGGAGACCACATTCCTGCTGTGTGGCAGGTCCACAGGTCCAGTATTGGAAAGAGACCTCAGTTTTCCACCAGGCCCTCTACTCATGGCTTCCCGAGAGGCTTTGGCCACTGTGCAGAGGAAGTAGATGGGAGCTGAGGAGTAAAGGTAGTCAGAGTCTTTAAAAATCACAGAGCAGAAATGAGACTCTAACCCGAGTTTGGAGAGCAGGGGAAAGGCATTGCAGTATGAGGCTGTGGGGAGGGAGGGACCTCCATGGCTGGGCTCAGAAGGCAATATCTGGTAGAGATCCAGGACCAGATCTAATGACTTCATTTTAATTTGATTACTGCTGTAAAAACCTGTCTCTAAATTAGATCCCATTCTGAGGTAGCGGGGAGGAGGGTGGTGGTATGAATTTTGGTGGCATGGGGTCACAGTTCAACTCCTAAATAAGAGATGCCATCAGTAAGGTCTGCTGGCTTATCCTTGGGGCTCCAGCCTCAGATCACCTGCCTTAATCTGTTCACAGAAAGGACAGCGGAAAAACACGGCTCAGGCCACTTGGCTCTACTCCTCCCCGTTCTTCTCCTAAAGATCCATATGACTCTGGGCAAGTCCCTTCTCCTTTACCTTTGCTTTGTCCTCTAGAAAATCAAGGAATTGGATTAAAGTTCCGACCTTCTGTGGTTCTGAAGAAAGCTGCAGGAGAGAGCGAGCGTGGTGGCCTGCGGGCCCCCAGTGATCCGAGACACACTTTGTTGGTGGGAGCACAGAATCGCTGCTCTTGTCAAGGCAGAGACTTAAAGCCAGTTAACAATGGGGTGGGGTTAGTGTTTTTTGAGTACTAAGTAGATTTTCAGGTGGTCCAGCTCTCTTGGAATACAAACTCTATATTTTCCTCTCTGCCTTTCTTCCTCTTGTAAGCCAATGAGAGGATTAACGCAGAGAGACTTTAGTTCTGGTCTTTGAGAGGGCAAGGGAAAGTTAAACACGAGAACTGGATCAATACAGCATCACTCTGCTTGGAAGGACTTGGTATTACAGGGCATTAAAGCTGGGACCCTCAGGGTCACGTGGACCGAGTGCCTTATTTTATACCTAGGAGTACCGAGACCTAGAGAAGTTTAGGTAGTTCGTCACTGTCATTCATACTGTTAGAGGGAGCCCTGGGATTGGCACCCAGCCGCTTGGGTGTAATAGCACACTCTCTGTCTACAAACGGGAGTAAACTCTTGTGACTGCGGAAATTAAGATGTGAAAAATCATTTCTGCTTTCTTGGTAAACAACTTTGGGAGTGTCGGCCCTGATGAAGAATCATTCTCCTACTTTTCTTGAGAGCAGCAGCATGGTGGTGGTGGTGTGGGAGGTGGGGCAGCCACACAGACCCACCAGATCATTTCCCCTGGAGCCTGGGAATCAGAGTTAGCAATTCCAGTCCAGCCTGGTCTCCCCTTCAACCCTAAAGCTTTGCTGTGGCCATCTTCCACCTGCTGTGTAGGCTAACTGGCACACAAGGATGGCTTCTGGGGAAGAAGAGATGCAGAGGGTGAGAGCACACTGTCTGGTCCCCCAGAGCTTCCATACCCCAGTCTAGTCATCCCAGAGGCGTGGCTGCTCCCCTGTCCCTTGGGGTCTATAAAACACCTGCATCTCTATACGAAGTACCCTCCTCTTTTTACCCCCTTGTTTGAATTGAATTAGTGTTGTTACTTGCCACCAACAATTTTAACTAACATGGTTCTTTCTTATCTTAGGAAAAGTTGAACACACGTTTTCTTTCCATTTAGTTTAATGAACGTGCTATCACAGAGGACCAGTGTGCCCTCTGACTCCATCCAGAAACCAACATAATAGCTGTCTCTATCTCTCCCATCCAATCAATTGCTTAATCTGGACAGTTTTTCTTTCAGCAGGACTCTCAAATCCGTTGGTCTTATCTATAAATGATGCCACTAAATTTAGCGCGTTATTTCTTCATCCTGGTCATTTGCAGTAATCTCCCAACTGGTTGTCTCTACAGTCATTTCTCATTTTTAATTCATTGTCCCTTCAGATGTGGCTTCTGATGCTTGCTTTATGACTCTGCCTAATGTTAAAGTGGCAGGATCTGAGCGGCTGAGCAGGAGAGTGCCTGGAAGGGGCTGAAACAGTATATTACTTTTCTATTTCTTTTTTTTTTTTTA
This sequence comes from Ursus maritimus, assembly GCF_017311325.1. Classification (NCBI taxonomy): domain Eukaryota; kingdom Metazoa; phylum Chordata; class Mammalia; order Carnivora; family Ursidae; genus Ursus; species Ursus maritimus. The sequence continues at coordinate 2,735,677 of NW_024426230.1, forward strand.
AGATTTTATTTATTTATTTGACAGAGATAGAGACAGCCAGTGAGAGAGGGAACACAAGCAGGGGGAGTGGGAGAGGAAGAAGCAGGCTCCCAATGGAGGAGCCTGATGTGGGGCTCTATCCCAGAACGCCGGGATCATGCCCTGAGCCGAAGGCAGACGCCTAACCGCTGTGCCACCCAGGCGCCCCTACTTTTCTATTTCTATGTAACAAATTACTGTACATTTAGCAGCTTAAGCAACATCTGTTTATATTTTTTTAAAGATTATTTATTTATTTATTTGAGAGAGAGAGAGTGAGTACAAACAGTGGGGAGCAGCAGAGGGAGAGAGAGAAACAGGCTACCCCCACTGAGCAAGGAGCCCAACGTGAGACTCAGTCCCAGGACCCTGGGATCATGACCTGAGCCAAAAGCAGATGCTTAACCAAGGTGTCCCACAATATTTGTTTATAATCTCACAGTTCTGTAGGTCAGAAATCAGGCCAGCTTGTCTGGGTTTTATGCTCACGGTCTCTCTGAAGGCCAAAATCAGGATGTTGGCTAGACTAGGCTCTTACCTGGAGGCTCTGAGAAGAATCTCGTAAGCTTTTGAGGTTGTGGACAGACTTTAGGGCATTCTCCATTTCCTCTCTGGCTGTCAGCTGGAGGTCATTCTGCTCCAAGAGGCCACCCACATCCACTCTCACATGATTTCTCCATCTTACAAGCAGGACTAGGGCTTTGAGTCCTTCTCATGCTTCAGTCCCTTGCCTTTCTGCCACCAGCTGGAAAAAATTCTGCTTTTAAAGAGCTCATGTGACCAGATTAGGTCCATCCTTTCTGAGGAGTAACCTTAATCACATCTGCAAGATCCCTTTTGCCCTATAACCTGGCATAATCATGGGAACGTCATCTCATCGTATTTACAGGCTCCCCCCCCCCCCCCCCCCACTCAGGCGGAGAGATTATACAAGCCTGAGGTCACTGTGGTCATTTTTCAAATTCTGCAGACAGGGTCATGAGTGGGATTGCTCCCCTAAGCAGTTTCGGAGAGGTCAGTTGTGTGAATTCAGACATAGTGCAATGGACCAAAGCGTGGTCAATGACTTGAGTCCAAGAAAGGTCAAGGCAGCAGCGGAGCCCAAATTAGAGACAACAACTGGACTTTTTGTGTCGTGTGTTTGTGGGGTGGGAGAAGCAGCGTGAGGAAGGGGAATAGTGGGAGGGAGATGTGCAATGAGGGGAAGGTGCTGGAAAGTTATTTGTTACTACATAAGCCTTATGAACAAATGGCCCAATGCGTGTAGAAAGAATATTTCTTTCCTTGGGATAGCCAGAGCTGCAGTAGTCACTCTTCTAAGCAAGTTTTTCAAAAGCTTCCCCATATTCCTCGGTCTGGCAATCAAAGGCTTCCCTTTACAGGCTCCTATGTACATTCCAGCCTTACTTCTCACACATCCTTCTCCTGCTGACATTTCAGTAGAACTGGTACATAATGAAATTGGTAACATAGTGGAGGATTGATGCCAGCCAATTGTTTCCTGAGAGAAATCAAAGGTGGTGCCGAATTTACAGAGATGTGGAGTCTATCTCCAGCCTTCAGCACCTCAAAAGCAAACCATACCTGGGGTAGTGCTCAAATAGGCACTAATAATATTTGCCATCCCTGTTTGCCTTGCCGTGTGTGTTATCTTTCCCTCTCCTCCACTGGCTTATCTCTGTTACATCTGGAGTTTGTAGCCTCTCAGCTTTGGCTCAGGAGGGACTGCTTCCTGAGCCCTTGTGAATGCTTCCCCTTTCCAGCAATTGTAGCAGAACCAGCTGCAAATCCAGTCAGAGGGGACCCAGTGCAGAAGTGAAAATGTAGGGCTCTTGTTCAGAAATGATGAATTCCAACATGGCGGCCACAGAGCATTGAAGGGAGCGCGGGCCCTGTGTCGCTGCCCAGGTCCATGCTCAATAAGCTGCCCGCACTTGAAGGCCCTCCCATTTTTCCTCGCTCCTATTTACATCCACATAGTAGTTTCTCAAAAATTGCTGTTGAATGACAACCAGGGGTTTCCAATGTGCTGGCATGACATGCCGTGCTCTGAAGTTCTCTAAATCTGTAAACATTGCATTGAAGTAAGTCTTGGGCTTAATGCATGCTATAAAAATGCTAACAGACATGTTTGGTGCCTTAAGCAGAAAATGGCAGCTCGGTGTAGGAAACATCATCCAGACTCTGAAATATGGAATCCTAATGGGCAAGATCACGGAAGGGCGAAGAGTAGGGACGGTGAGAGACCTCTTTTGGAGCTGCAATACCTCCTTAGTGAAAGGAGTGAAAGGAGTGAAAAAGTGAAAAAGTAAATCCCACCTAGCAGACATCAGGGCTTCCAGGCTTTGGAGAACTGCTTTTTCCAAGGGGCCGAAGGCCTTCTCTAGAGCACCTTGGAGTAAGGCTGGCGCGGTGGGGCTGGGGCGGCGCAGGACAGGGGCAGGACAGAGGTACTGGCTCTAATACCATAGCTCTCTAATGAGCTTTAATAATTAGCAAGGCTGCATTTTGCCTTCCCATCCTGGGCCTGACAGGCCAGAGAGAATTTATGAAATGGCCGCCGGCAGATGAATGGGGATTGCCTCCACCATCTGTCTTCCAAATGATCCTGTAGGTACAGCTATTATTTCAGTCAGACACTGGCAGGCGGGCAATTGTTCACAGCCTCTGTGAAGAATAGCGGCTGTCAAGAGTTTGGTGAGTGTTACGACTTCCCACAGACCTGTTTTTAGCTGGTGTGAGACATTAAAACATGGAGGGGACACAGGACACAGGGCCTGTGACTGACCAGGAACTTTTAGTGGGCTTTCCCCTCACTGGGGTCCCTCTCTTCTTTTCCCCGTATTTCCCCCACCTTCTCCTCCCCACTCCAGGCCTCTCCTCCCCACCCGTGTTTCTCCTCCTTTCTCTTTTTCCCTCTTCCTCTGACCAAACTACACAAATATCTGGGGAGGAAAGGTTCTCTTGCCTCCAGGAGGCCCTCCTGGCATGAAGGGATGGGGATATTGAGGTAGAATGTGCCAAGGAGACAGGAGTCAGACCACCGCACTTGCCCCCAAGAGGCCAGCTCCCTAATCCCTGTGACATGACCCCGGGGTAGGAGGGTTGCAAAGGGGAGCTTCAAAAACACAGAGCAGAGAAACCAACAAAAGACATAGAGCGTTAAATATGTCGTCAATCCTGGTTAGTAAGGTGGCCGGAAGGTAGGGGAAACCAGGTAGAAGACAAGGACTCTCATCAAAATCCCCCAAAGGCAGGTGTGAACTCGAGCACACTCAATAGCTCCCTGTAATTTGATGATCTCATTTATCAGCCTTTGCACTTTCATCCCGTTATGGACCAGTTTGAGTGACGTGATTCAGCCCACACCGGGTTTGACATGACAGATGGATTCAGAGCCCCACATGCAGCGTTCACCTCCACACTCCAGAGCAGCGTCCTGCGCACACAGTTGAGTAGGGCCCCGCTGTCCAGCCTCCTCTCTGGAGCAGGAGATGTCTTTGAAAGAACAGCACCTTCAGAATCAAGTTCAAGGGCAGAATCGAATGACTGCTCATTAAGCCTGGTAAATATGGCAAGTAACCCATAATTCACTGTTTTCCCCCTTCAACCTCGCTTCCATTCCTACATGCTTCCTCTCAGCTCCTCCCTCTCTCCCCTCCCCCAGCCCTCCACCCACTGCTTCCATCCTGCTCGCAAGCAAGCCTGAAGCACGAAACAACGAAGCCCTTCCGGGCTCTCCAGCTGCAGGAGGCGCCTCGCATTAGAATCGCCGGCTCTCATTAGACAATGTAGTCGAAGTTTCCTGACTTCGCCTTTGCCAGGAAGAGAATCTGAGGACTGTATGTCAGGGATTACTGAGATGTCTGTACAGTCAATCAACTGATAGTGTTCCCTACTGGGATTTTGGTGGGGTAAAAAGTCGGCGATCATTTTTTATCTTGGGCTGAGATTCAAGCTCAAAGCTGTTCCTAGGGGCGCCTGGGTGGCACAGAGGTTGAGTGTCTGCCTTCGGCTCAGGGCGTGATCCCGGCGTTGTGGGATCGAGCCCCACATCAGGCTCCTTCGCTATGAGCCTGCTTCTTCCTCTCCCACTCCCCCTGCTTGTGTTCCCTCTCTCGCTGGCTGTCTCTACCTCTGTCGAATAAATAAATAAAATCTTAAAAAAAAAAAAAAAAGCTGTTCCTAACACGGTGCAGCGTGTCCAGTGAGTTCTCTGATGATGCCCTGCCATTCGAGTGACCATGTGGTTTCTACGGTTCTGAGTGCTCTTGAGTGAAAGGAGTCCCGATTCATGGTACAACAGGACAGCAGATATAAACCTGCCTGTCCCAGACAAACCGGGGGCACAGTCCCCTGCCTGTCACTGAAAGGCTGAACAGGAGGGGAAACGTCTCATTGCAAGCCAGGGTGATGACCTCTCCTGAGTGTCTGAAGCCCTAGCTGAACTTGTCACCCCTTTGGCATCTAGTGGGTGCCTATTTCTGCCTTGAAATTTTATTTCTCCTTATATGAATCTGTCCTCGAGGTTGGGGTCTGGATTCCTCTCTCCTTTCCCCCAGGAGAGATCCACAGGCCTCAATGAATGCTTGTTGATCATGACCAAGTTTGGTGTGAGAGGAGCTTTTGGCTCTCCCTGGTTTCAGAGGGACACACCTACCCCCCACCTTGCTGGAGATCCCTCCTGAGAACTTCAGCGCCTCACCTTGGGGGTTAAGGACTGTTGGTTTCTTGTCATTTCTGTAACAAACGACCACAAACTTAGCGGCTTGAACCAACACAAATTTATTATTTTACAGTTTTCGAGGTCAGAAGTCCTCAAACCAAGGTGTTGGCAAGGCTGCATTTCTTTTGGAAGATCTAGGGCAGAATCTGTCTCCTTGCCTTTTCTAACTTCTAGGGGCCAGCTGCGTTCCTGGATTTGTGGCCCTTTCCTCCACCTTCGAGGCCATCTTGCAGTCTCTCTCTCTGCTTTCCTCTCATCCACTTTTTTCTGACTCTAACCCGCCTGCCTCTTTCTTAAAAGGACCCTTACGATTACATTGGGCTCATTGGATAATCCAGGATAATCTCCCCATCAGGAGAGTCCTGATTTTAGCAAAGCAGGAAATTAGATCATTTGCTGGAAGTAAAGGATTTTGCCAAGACACTTGGGGAGAGCGGCAGAGGTCTGGGAGCAGAGTGCCCAGATGCCTGAGATGACATGCCAGGCAGGGTTCAGGCAGAGGAAGAGACCATGCCGGTTATCGGAACGGGAGGAATTTCACATAGATCATTGTTAATTAGTAAAAAGGAGTGAACTGCCAAGGGAAGCCAGAAGCAGCAGGTGCAATGTTGAGGGTCCAGCTCCAGCGTCACAAAGCAGGGGGTGGGGGGAAAAAGGGGGGTTAGAACCGAGGCTCAATAAATCCGTAACGGGATTTATGGGAACGCCCGCCAATATCAAATGTAGGACAGGCAAAGAAAAGGCAGTGACTGTTTATTGTATTTGTTTGTTTGCTTGAGGGAATTTAAGTGGCCCCTGACTACTGCTTTCCGCCTTCCAGAGGCTGGAGAAACTTCCTGTAATTCAACTGCTCTAATGGGGGTAGCCTGGAGGCCACGCTAGCTAGCTAGCTAGGTGGGGGGCAGTGTGGAGTGGTTGCAGGAGGCTGGTGGCTGCAGAGTGAGGACCGGGGTGGGCGGGGTGGGGGTGGGGTGGGAGGGGTCCGTGGGAGGGAAGCACAGCCATTTGAATCTTGATAGGTGGGGACAATTTGCCTACAAAATGTGGTCTCAGTTTTTACTCCCATTCAGTAGTATTTCCTTATGGCGTGTCATCAGCTTTTGAAGGCTACCTTTTGAAAAAATTTGCATTGCTCCAAGAGTGAGGCACTCTTTTCATGTTTAGCTACTTGGATTTTTTTTTTTTTTTTCCTGTGAACTCCCTTTGGTGTCTTGCACGGGGACTTGAATCCAAGGAAAGGCTCATTTACGTAATGAGAGTGTCCTCAGTGCCTAGTAAATCGTATGTCCTGGTGCAGTCTGGTGAACGAGATAGCCACGGTCCAGAGCTGAATGCGGGCCGGACGGTAGAGATGAAAACACAGGTCTGAGTACACGTTCGGGGCTTCTCCTGTAGATGCAGCGGTCAGGGAAGGTCTTTGCACGGAGACACGCACGTGGAGAGTTGGTAGACGGGACATGATATGCTACATGGAGTCGGGGAAGGAAGCGTTCTTGGCAATCAGACACTGCAGGGGAGGACTTCCCGGTGCCCAAGGACCTGGCATGTTGGGAGATCGGGAAGGTGCCTGGGCCAATGAGGGCACAGTGAGTAATGAGGTGGGTTTATTCTGGGTCCTGAATGAATTCAGGGGCTGACCTGGGCCCCTATATTCAAGGCTTTCTTTTCTTAGGTAAAAAGCCTACAATGAAACGTTGGGCCAATGTTTTTTGTGGGCATGCTTGTGGAATTAGGCTCGCAGGGACTCTCAGAAGCCCTCATCTGTCACGAAGCAGGACTACTATGGATCATGCCTCCTAAAGAAGGGAGGAAGAGCTTCTGAGAGTTGATTCAGTGCTTTCCCCTAACTGCCCCTGCTTGTCGCTCATACTTTGTAAAGGGTCATATTCTTGGGAGTTAACGTCTAGCCCTCATGCTGCCACAGCAGGCTCCTTCTGCTTTAATCCGCCCTCACTCCACCTTAGGGAGGAGGAAGTGAATAAGGGAGAACACAGAATGGGGACCCAGTGGGTAGATTGTGGGGCACACCCCCTTCC